>NW_027505295.1:185000-194037 GCF_021521415.1 Bidens hawaiensis | reverse complement strand
TCCTAGCAACCATTTCTTTCGAAATAGTTTGTCTTTACTTTACTAGCTTCTCTAAGTGTAGGTTCCCTGGACGGATCGCACGAGATATCGCGGTCTACTCAGGTGCGGAATCCCTGCGTAGATCGTTACGAGTATAGAACACAAACACACAAATACGATAAACGAACACGTTATATTGATAACCGAACACATGATATGATATCACTATTACAGACTCACGTTACCGAACAAACTCGATAACCAAAACTGCTAACTAATTGATTGAACGAACCACATAAACCAAGCCGTAAGCTTGTATTTATATACACGACAACTTCGCCTGATATGTTCAGGCGAAGTTGTCCATAACTTCGCTTGTTCAACAAGTTCGCCTAGGCGAACTTGTTGACAACTTCGCTTGTACAAAAACATAAATAACATTACAGACTCGATTACAGACACTAGACTATGAACTACTGACATTTATGCACCAACAGACTCCCCCTTGGCAGTAGCTTCATATCTCGATCTTTAAGCTCTTGTCTTGTAATCCTGTATCTTCACGCATGCACTCCTTCTCTAACACATACCGTGACTACTCGCTGATATTTTCTTGCTTCGTCCTTTCAAGCAGGAATATAGAATATCTTCATTTCATTCAACACTTGCAGATCAGCTTTCGATAAGTTAACAAGATGCATCGGATCATACACCCTCAGCACTTCTTGTTCGTCTTCGTCTTCCATCACGGCTTCAGCAGTCTGGCAATCAACATACCACCATTTAAGATTCTTCAACACATCTTGAGGCATAGTCTTCATTGGAACCTCCTTAATGCATCGGATCGGTTTGTACTTCATCACCATCCATGGCTTGCCATCTGCTCTCATTCCCCTTTCTGTATCCTCCACGAGCTTTCCTTTCTGTGGCTTTAATAATTCAAACTTCTTCTCTTTTATGCTTTCTTTCCACACGATCTTCCCAATCACTCTTGCCATGTTGTCGTCACTTCTATTAATCAGGCCCAACCTGGCCAAATCCTTCACCTCACATTCCGGCAACGTATTGAGAGATCTCAAGGTTCTTTTGAAGTATTGAATACCATCATAACGCTTCACCACAAACAACTTTATCTGTTCATCATATATCCAACACCCTTCTTCGACTCAGCATAGCCTTTGATGTTATAACTCTTCTTGAACATGGCTGGAACAGCAGGCTTCTTGGTCTTAATAAACCAATGAGCACAGTCTTCCTTCCACCTAGGCTGCTCCTCCCACTCAGTCTCATCCATCTCAGTACCCATGTCGGCTTTCTCAACATCTGGGATCTCGTGTTCAACGTCTTCTTCTACTATCTCCCCCTCTTCTATCCCATCTTCAATCACAATCTGTGCGCCAATCTTCTGAATCTCCTCACACGGCAGCACATCATCATCAAACACATCATCATCTAGCATATCATCATCTAACTCTCTCAACGCATCAATCACATCATCTTCATCATCAACCATCACCACATCATCACCACCAACTGCACCTGCAGACTCCCCCTGAGCTGTGGAAGTCCCAAGAGCTTGAGTAGTTCTTGGCAACTCACCACCTGCACCTTTCGGTGCATTGGGATCATCGTCTCTGTCGTTTTCTTCTTCGTCCTTAACTCGTCGCCTCTACAGCCTGTCTCCCCCTGAGATGCCAAGAACTCCTTCATAGCATCTATAATACGCCCATGTTCAACCAGGAGGGACGACTGTAGTTGATTCTCTGCTACAAGGCGCTGAATAGCCTGGGTCTGGATAAAGTTTATCCTTGATTGCTCTGCCACGACCCGCTCAAGTGCAGCTATTCTCTCCGAGTCTGAGAAGGTTGCATCGAAATCAAACCTCATGTTAGATGTATCTGGAGTATACTCAGTAGGGATCTCGAATGTAACCGGGACTTCAGAAGCAGTTGTGGACGTAACCGCAGGTGGTATCGTGACCGACAACCCTACAGTTGCGACGACCGTCGACTCTACAAACCGTGCCACCACCTCTGAAGGAGTAAGCGTTGGAGGTGGTAACGACACAATCTCCGGAGTCGTCGTCTGTAGTGTGATGGATGGGATGCCAACAGCTGATGTAGCCACCACAGGAACATCTGCAGCGCTTGTAACCTGTACAGAAGAAGGAACAATTGACATACCTGACAGTGCGGATGGAGCAAAACGTATAACACGTGAAGTCTCTCCAACTCCCATACCAGCACCTGTCCTTTCACGTCTCGAACGTCTGATCAACTTGTGTATGTCCTCCTCTTCTTCCTCTGACTCACTATCATCCACCGTCCTCTTTCTCTTCCCCAACGTCCTCTCTCTAGTCACCAACATCCTCCTTGCCTCATCCATAACGTCGTCAAGATCTGAGTCAGCCACCGTCGTAGCTGCTCTAGTCACAATCACTTCCCTCACCTGTGCAGCAGAGACCTGCACTTCTTCATGTGGATCAAAACGATCCATGTCAAAGAAACCTTGGCCGCCAAATGCAGCATCAAGGTCAACATCCTCCTCAGCCGATACAACTGGCACAGTAGGTACATCTCGAGTTGCTCCTGCCTGTTGTGGTTGAGGGTCTCTGAACTCGTCCCCCCGAGCTGGCACATACCCCGGGTTTATCAAGTACCCGAAGAGTGGAGTATGCCTTGGACAACGTTCAGGCTTGCTCCTCGCACTGGATGTGCGACATTGAGCAAAGATACGTTTGCTCACACTCTCCACGTATCTTATCGGGCGTCGTTGAGGCAAATTCGGAGCCACATGGTTCAAGATCATCTGGATGAATCTTGGATACATTATGAACCGCTCACGAGCCATCGCCCTCCTCTGTCTATCAATCTCGTAAAAGACCATCTGACTGAAGCTATAACGTTTGTTATAGGTCAGTGCAGTCATTGCGGACTGCATGGTCGCACCCATACCGTAAGTGCCCGCCTTCCTCCCAGACATGCATACTATCATAACGTGCATGAGGAAGCGCCACTGATCAAGTAGGAACCCCTTCCGTCTCTGGGTATCGCCCAATGGACCAGAATAGCCCATTCTTAGAAATGCTCCATCACGAAACGGAGCAACAAACTCCGTAGGGTCGTTCCGAGTCTCCTCTCCAAATCGTAACGCCACCCGAATTTGTTCAGATGAGAACTGAACTTCTTGATTATTTACTGTTGCTCTCATGACCGGGGGCTCAACACGACAATCGTACTCCACCGTCTGCCAGAAGTCCTCGATATTGGGTAAGGATATCGGCAGTGTCGTCGTGATTGCGTGGAATATCCTCGAGCGAATGAGGAATGTGATGATCTCACGGTAGTCTTCAACTCCGCTCGTTTCCGGGTCTAAGGTGATGAACATGTTGTGACCCGGAAAGAATTGCCTCTGGTTATCACCGTCATCTCCTCCAGCACCTCCAGCACCGGCAACAGCAGCCATCTCTTGAATACTAACTGAAATCGGAAAAAGGATAATCGGATGAAAATCGAGTTAAGTTCGCTGAGAAAACGGAGAATAAGTTCGCTGATATTTAGAATAATGAACTGTTTGACTCTTGAAAATCCACAACTTCGCCTGTTCAACAACATCGCCTATATATTTACAAAATTTAACCTTATAAGTTTAACAGTTTTCCAATTAAGTTATAAAACTTTCCTTTAAGAACTAAATGACACGTTCAAGTCCAATTAACCCGTTATAAACAAATACAACTACAGAAAAAGAAAACTTTAAACAATTTAAGTATAAGGGATCAAATTTCAGTCTGGATAGGGACTGCTACGTTTTAGAAAAGATCCGAACAGGAATCATACTAAGTATGTGACTGTCACATAGATCCGTGTTTAGCTGTATTATGACATAAAGAGACAGGTTGTAAGCATGTAAATAACTTAAGATGGTTTTCATCGTGTCTGTGATACGAGTTAGGTTAAGTTATGCCTCAAAATTTAAGTGGGCAACAACTCAGAAATATTGATGCCTCCTATCTCTCCTCAAAGCGTATTTGGATTTCCCCAAGTCACCCCGAATTGACCTCGACCCTTAGTGTCTGATTAAGTTTGTAATTACTCTTCATCTGCTTCCCGTTCTCTTTCTTACTCCATGATTAAGAAGTCTTGATATGTTGAACTCTAAAAGGTTTCAATAACTCATATTTTTTTTTTTTTTTATGATAAACTTTACATAGACTTCAGAGTAGTAACCAACTGCAAGTCCCGAATCTGGATCACTGCAGTTTCTTGAAACGCTATCTCCACGGGAATCAGAACACTTACGGGCTCGTGTATGACTGGGTAATCGCTTTTCTACGTATCATTCGGAAAGATATATATGAAGACATGCAGAACTCGTAAGGAGTTTCCACGTAAAATCAAGTAGTTTTAGTTTGTATCACATCTACTTTTACGCACCATAAAAAGTTACCATGACATACAATGACTGTCCTAAAGCCTTTTAAGCCTAATAACTTCACCAGTTAAGCACACAAAGTTAGTATATCTATCATTTTCCAAGGTTGGATCAATTTTCCGTTTAACATAGCAAACGTACTTTTTTTTTAATATAACTAGAAAAGCACGGTTACTCGGGATTGATCATCCCATTTAGCTCGATAAGGTTTTGAAATCTGGATTTGTCAAACGCTTTAGTATATAAATCAGCGAAATTATCAAGCGTATCCACCTTTTCAAGAACAATCAGTTTCTTCTCAGCACAATCCCGTATAAAATGATGACGTATGTCAATATGTTTAGTTTTACTGTGTTTCACGGGATTGTTAGTTACTGAGATAGCAGCTGTGTTATCAATGCAAATAGGAGTAAGTAAGAAATTCAGACCATAGTCGCGCAACTGTTGTTGAATCCAAAGAACCTGGGAGCAGCAGTTGGATGCTGCCATGTATTCTGCCTCACAGGTTGAAATAGCGACTGAAGTCTGCTTCTTGCATTGCCACGACACCAATCTGCCACCAAGAAACTGACATCCTCCAGTTGTAGACTTCCGACTCTGATTGTACCATCCATAATCAGAATCCGTGTAAGCGACCAGCTCCAAGTCTCCTCCTCTCGGGTACCACAACCCCAGCTTCGGTTTGCCCTTGAGATACCGCAAGATCCTCTTCACACCTTTCATGTGAGATTCCTTTGGGTTTGCCTGAAAACGAGCACAAAGACAAACAGCAAACATTATATCAGGCCTAGAAGCAGTTAAGTACATTAAAGAACCTATAATAGCCCGATACTGAGTTGGGTCCACATCTGCATCACCGTCTGACTCAGAACCCAATTTGTGATTGACGCAGATTGGAGTGTCGAATGGAGTGCTGTCCTCCATCTTGAATCGTTTGAGCACATCATGGACATACTTGGTCTGGTGAATGAACATCCCATCCTCCTTTTGATCAACCTGCAATCCTAAAAAGAAAGTTAGTTCACCCATAGCACTCATTTCAAACCTTTTCTTCATGACGGCCTCAAAATCTTGACACATGGAGACTTTTGATGCAGCAAAAATAATGTCATCCATGTAGACTTGCACTAGCAGGAAGTCGCTTCCTTGTCTCTTCACAAACAGCGTGCTATCTATCTGACCTCTTTCAAACCCATTTTCAAGCAAGTAATCTGATAAAGTTGAATACCAGGCACGAGGTGCCTGATGTAGTCCATACAATGCCTTGCTTAACTTGTACACGTGATCAGGAAAGTCTGGGTCAGGAAAACCCGGAGGTTGCTCAACATACACTACCTCATCAACTTTCCCATTCAGAAACGCACTCTTCACATCCAACTGAAATACCTTCATCTTCTTATAAGCAGCGAACGCCAAAAACAATCTAATGGCTTCCAACCTTGCGACAGGAGCGAACACTTCATTATAATCAATCCCCTCTTGTTGATTAAATCCTTTCACAACTAGCCTCGCCTTGTTTCTTATGATAATCCCTTTCTCATCTCTCTTGCACTTAAACACCCATTTTGTGCCTATCGCATGCACATGCTTTGGTTTTTCAACCAAATCCCAAACTTCCATTTTCTTGAACTGAGCCAACTCTTCTTGCATGGCTTCGACCCACGAGCTGTCCTCTAAAGCCATTTGATAATTTTTTGGTTCAATCTGGCTGATAAAGCAGGTGTACAAGCATTCGTTGATTATTCCTGTCTCCTTAATGCTTGTATAAACACAGGTGTGCTCATCCAAGCTACGTCTTGTTTGTACACCGGAGGACACATCACCAATCACATTCTCCAAAGGGTGATCTTTATGAATTCTCGTGGTCGGAACAGAACCGACATGCAAATTGTCTTCCAAGTTAGAAGAGAGCTCGTCAATGGTTGTTTCATGCTGAGAGTGAAATGGATTGATAAATTCTTCTTCAGTTGAGGCAGCAGGGGTATCGATAGTATTTGATGAGGAAGGTTGACATTTATCAATCAGCTGTCTTTGCAATAGATTTTCTTCCTCATCAAGGATCATCTTCGTAGCAACTCTTTCTTCTTCTTCAGAAATATCTAAATCCGGTATGTTAAAAGACTTAAAAAGTTTAACATAGTCGAAAAACTCCGCAGGTCCGTTGCTTGGTTTTGGCGGTTGGTAACTTGTGATATCTGTGTTACACACCACCTCAATCTTGCTTGTCGATGTATTGAAGACACGTCTGTTGGGAGTCCCAACAACATAACCGACTAAGATTCCTTCATCGGCTACTTCACCAAATTTAGAATTTGTCTTCAAAATCGAACAAGGGGACCCGAATGGTTCTAGACCACTCAAGTTGGGCTTTCTTCCATGCATAAGCTCATAACATGTCTTACCCAGTCTTTTAACAGTTAAGACTCTATTCAGAACATAACAGGCTGTAGCAACAGCTTCAGCCCAAAACACCACAGGAAGCTTTGAATCAGCCAGCGTTCTGGCTCCTTCAATTAACGTTCGGTTCTTCCTTTCAGCCACTCCATTCTGTTGCGGTGTATAAGGAGCGCTGTATTGGTGTTCAATCCCTCTCTGAAGACAGAAGATCTCCATCTCAAAATTCTTGAACTCTGTTCCATTGTCACTTCTGATGAACTTAACCCTTTTATCCATAACGTTCTCAACTTTGGTAATCAAATTCTTCACCATCTGAGCCGTTTCATCTTTTGATTTCAGGAAATATACCCACGAGTATCGTGAGTAGTCATCAGTGATCACCAAGCAGTATGAAGTACCTCCTAGACTTTTTGCAAACACGGGACCGAAGAGATCCATGTGAAGCAATTCTAGAGTACTGGCAATTGAATTTACTTTCTTGGTGAGATGGGATTTCTTGTGCTGCTTTCCCTTCTTGCATGCTATACATTTATCTTCAAAATTGAAATTTTTCAAGGGAACGCCCAGCACAAGCCCATTCTTGACAATGTGGTTCATCTTCCGAAGATGAATGTGTCCCATTCTCCTATGCCACAATTCGGACTCTGTTTCACTTGCTTTTGTCAAAAGGCATGACTCTGCCGTGGCCATTTCAGTTGATCTCATATCCATAATGTACGTATTCCTATCACGAGGAGCCTTCATCAAAATCCACTCCTCTGGTATCTGAAAACCCGGTTTCAGCACGATCGCCTCGTTCTTTGTAAAATGAACGGTGTACTCCTTATCACAAATCTGCGACACACTCAGCAGATTGTGCTTCAATTCTTCTACAAAGTTGACATTCTCCAACGTCATCTTTCCGTTCGACACCGTTCCCTTTCCAGTAATATTGCCTCCACTTTCTCCGGCAAAACTTACTCTCCCTCCTTGAACAGGTTTCAAATCGTGTAACAAATATTTGTTACCCGTCATGTGCCGGGAACAGCCGCTATCCACAACCCAAAGATTATTGGCAGCCGTGTTCAACTGTTCCTGCACAACAAAGCAAAAGATTAGAATTTAGGGACCCAAGACCAATTGGTCTTGGATCTA
Organism: Bidens hawaiensis; assembly: GCF_021521415.1. Taxonomy (NCBI): domain Eukaryota; kingdom Viridiplantae; phylum Streptophyta; class Magnoliopsida; order Asterales; family Asteraceae; genus Bidens; species Bidens hawaiensis. Next base: position 186,093 of record NW_027505295.1, on the reverse strand, counting down.
TACATCCCAAACTTTGGCTTTCCAAAGTTAGTATCTCGGTAACTCCTGTAAGTCCCATTAGGATATCTTATTAAAGATTGATTGTAAGGCCTTCCAAACCTTTGAGAATTGAAAGTATTATAGCTTGTGGTTTGGTTATTAGGAGTGTAAAACTGAGATTTGTTTCTATGAAAACCTGAATTAGTCACATTTTTGAATTTTAAGTGGTTTTCATTTTTAGCAGCATGATACTTACTATTAGGTCTATTCTCAGCTTTAGTAGGCCTTACACCTCTGAATCGCTGCTTCAGAGGGCAATTTGCAACAAGATGTCCTAATTGATTACATCTAAAACAACACCTATGCTCAACCTTTTTATCAACCGGTGTTTTAGATGTCGAGGCTATATTACCGCCCGTTCGTCTCACATATGGTGGGACGTACGGGTTTAGTGGAGTACTCTTTTTATTCATTTTATCTTTTTCTCCACTCTTGGGTAACACAACCTCCTCTTTTGCCTTACCAGACTCGGATGACTTATCCGAATCTGACGAGACTGGACTTTGATCAGAAATTTCAACACTTGAAACAGGCGAACTTGTTTCGCCTCTACTAACATTTGGTTCCTTAACAGTTACCTTAATTGGCACTGTCTGAGCAACCTCAAAATCAACAGATTTCTGAACACTGGGGTTAAAAGTGTAATTATGATTGTACGGTGGTGGAACCTCATGATAACCGATTCCTCCTCTCTTACCAGAGGAACCTTGATCACTAACAAGGTGATCAAGAATAGCAGAAGAATTTATGATCTGCTCCAGTTTTCGATTCAGTTCCACCACTTTCACCTGGTGGTCAGCAATCTGTTTTTCTCTCTCAGCAATTAGTTTGGTCTTTTCTTCCAAAACCTCATAACTTAAATCAATCACTTCAATTTTTTCAGCAAGTTTAGTTTTTAAACTTTTAACATCTTTTTCACAAGCTTTTATTTTAATTTTATAATTATTTTCTCTTGATTTAGTAAAGTGATGATCTTCTTTTAAGGTTTTAAATTCAGCATCCAACCTAACATACTGATCGGTAATAGTTGCTAATTGCTCAGACAAGTTCTCGC
>NW_027505295.1:175000-180000 GCF_021521415.1 Bidens hawaiensis | reverse complement strand
GAACTCCTAAGTCAAAGAGGAAGAGAGTGAATCTAGAAAAGAGAGTCCGACTTGCGTGTGTTAAGCATATAGCTTTCTCTTCTCTCGAGTTCACTCCTTCCCTATTATGGTAGTTACCTCAAAACCAACTCTTCTTTCTAGCTTGGTAATCGCTCTCTTTATTTACTTTTTTGAATGCAGTTTGGGATCGAACGAGGTTCTAAAAAAGAAAGGCTATTCATCTTACCTTACGGGCTTATGGATCTAGTGGATCGTCCCAGTCAACTACTACTTATACTAATTCTACTAACTAGTTAGTTATCGTCACTGGCTGCAGATCTGGCTTGGCTCGATAGGCTATTGAGTAGGATGGAGGAAGGCTTGTCCCTAGCTTCTGAAACAAGAGAACGGACCGACTCTAACTAATCCACTCCTACTAACAGGAAGTGTAAGGGCAGACCTCGTCCTACTTTCACTCTACTCTTTCCATTTCAATGCTAGCTCGAATGCAGCTAGATTGCTTAGTAGGGACTACTAATGGACTATCAGAAACGAAGTGAGGGATTGGACGACGGACGGGACAACTAGCTAATTGGGGGACGGAGGGACAGAGAGAACTCTTCAACGAAAATCAATCTTGAAATGAAATAATAATAATCGCGTTCAGTAGGAAATTTCAATTTTTCATTTCATTAAATAAAAGATAGAATCGTTCAGTTGGCTAATCTTCAAAGTTTATCGATTGAGACAGCGGCAGGCCCAAAGAGCTCTACATTAGTGCCTTGCGAGATCGTAGCTCGTTCACCTAAAATGGAAAAGCACTTGGTTGAAAGCCTAGCAACGAGAAAAAAGAATCCCATGTATCCTTTAGTCAACAACCATTAGTAAAGAATAGGATCAGACCAATGCGAGATTGGATCAAAAATAACGTATAGAAAGGATTTGCAATAGAGAGCCTCAACAGCAGCTCTTAACCCACACTTTTTGCTAGTTAATTGCATTTCAAGTTCCCGCAAAAAATAGAATCTAGTCTCCGTGAGTTTATACCAATATTACACTTTCTTTAAAAACTTTTTATACAATGTTGCTCCAACCAGCGATCTCCTCTGGTACCTACTGGTACGTCAGGATCAGGAGAGCCTGATCTCATCCGTAGACTAGGCTAAAGAGCATCCAACGCAAATCGGCCTTTCATTGTTCTATGCCCTAATTCTTAGTTCATTTTTTCCTACTCGGACCCGCCGTACTTCCTTTGACTACTCCTGAGATATAGTGGAAACATTTGTTAGGGTGGAGAGTGGGGAGTGAAAACACCAATGCAACAGAGAACGGCCACATGAATTGTAATCCGCTTAACTTATTAAGACAGACGACCGAGAAAGAAAGGCCCCGCGTTCTCCAAGTGGTTGATCTTAGCTTAGCATGCTAGTCGCTGCTTCATTTCGTATAGTGATAACGCTTTCTCTTTTTTAGCGCTCCGCAACCCCCCCCCCCCCCTTGTATAGTAAGGGGAACTTTGGTTGCGCGGCTTTCTCTTCTACTTCTAGGGGTCTATTTTCTCTGACTTGACTCAGCTTGACCTACTTGACTCAGCGGTTAGAGTATCGCTTTCATACGGCGAGAGTCATTTGTTCAAATCCAATAGTAGGTAAAACCGACCAAAAGCCCCGCTTTTGCCAGCATGACAGCAAGCACGGACTGGCAGCAAGGAGTCAACTGAATGACCAAAGCATCGGTTCCTTCCACTTGTGGCCTTCTTCAAGCGCCTTGACACCTTAATATCAACTAACCCCCCTCTTCCACAAGTAGGTGGAGACCGGGAGAGCAGGAAACCCCAACGGGAACCCTTCATCGCGCCACACGCTTCTTTCGCGAAGCGCTCTCTCAGATGTTTCCACTCCTACCCCCGCAAGCGAAGAGGTTTCAAGATACCAGTCGACCGAGCGAAAGTGAACAGCTCCAAGCAAATCTTCTAGAGAGCGTACCCTTTGTTTCTACTCTTTCTCTCTTCTAAAAATAACTCAAAAACGAAAAAAGAAAAAAGATTCTTTTTGTTCTTTTTGATTTTTTGAAAGATTAAACGAAAGCGGTTGCTATTTCTTGTAGCTTGCTTCTGTCCTCAGTCAATTTTGGACTGAAGCTGTTCTAACTGCCGTATCTTTTTTGAACCGTATACCTTCCTCTGTCATCTCTGGTCTGTCTCTTTTTGAGAGAAGATTTTCTACCACGCCTGACTATGAAGAGCTTTGAGTCTATCGGGAGAGGATGTGGTGGTAACCCCCTCAGCTTCGTCTAGAGTCGGGCGTCCAGCCATGTAGGAAGACTCACCCTAGCCACTATAGCGACACCACCCCCAACTCTAGCTGAGAAGCACCCTCCATCCACTTCCCCTTTTCCGTGTTCCCAAAAGCCCAACCACCCGGTTTATGAGCCATTTCCGATTCCCTTACCCAATCTCATGAGAAGCAAGCCCAGCAGGCCCTACCTTAAAATGTCCCCAGACAGCCAGCCCTCAACAGGATGCTAGCATTGATAAATGCTCCGCCAAGAAGCAAGCTTTCCCGAAACGACAGATGCGGAAGTGGGGAAGCCGGAATTGGCTAAAGAAGTCGGAGGAAGAAAGTAGTTGGACAACTGTATACACGAGGGTACATTAGTCTTCTGGGAATTGGCAACATTGACAGAAATGGGAAAGGATAGGAATACACTTTTATAGGTGTAGCTATACTAAATTGGCCTAACGTTCGGTTCCCGTAACCAAGTTTTTCTTTATCATTCCTTTTGTACTTTTTCTTACTTCATCCATACTTTTTTACTTTTTAGGAAGTGTGGGGGGCAAACGGCGCCCTCTACTTCTACTTCTAACTAAAGGCGAAGAGCCAGAATTGCAAGCAAATAGAGAGCCTCCGCCCGGTTGCGAGCCGGAAAGCGTACCGGCAGTTTGGGTCGCGAAAGGGCCGCTTGCTTAACTTCATTTTTCTAGATTAAAAAAGAATTCTCTATATATATAAAATATAATTCTTTATCTATCTAAAAAAAAGATATTTCTAATTTTTTTTTTATCCAATTGTTCATTCCTAGGGAGAGGAAGAAGCAGATAGAGCAAAGGTCTCCTCTTTCCGTTCGCTCTTCCCGAAGTGAGCGAATTGCATGTAGAGATCCGTAGGGGCTTATAGTTTAATTGGTTGAAGGGGCTTATAGTTTAATTGGTTGAAACATACCGCTCATAACGGTGATATTGTATGTTCGAGCCCTACTAAGCCTACCATCCCCTGCTCTTCTCTTTCAGCTCTTGCTGGTGAAAGTCTTAGAATGAATGTTGGCCTAGATAGAAGAATAAAAACTAGCTCGACCGGAAAAGAGAGGATAGGCGAATCAGTAATTGAAATGAAAGCTGGAGTCAGACAGTCAGTTGGAGAGCTAGGATGAAGAAGTAGGAAGGGGTATTCGAAAGGCTTTGAGAAGAGGGACAACAGTGAAGATGCCGAGAATGGCCGTGTCTATGGGGATTACCGGTCTTAGTAAGAATCTGTTGCAAATGCATGTGAGGGAGGAATGCCCGCATTAAGATTTAAAACTTGTGATCTACTTGAAGGAAATGTTTGGAACAGGGAACTTACAATAATACAACGCCGCATTCTTCGAAGATTGAGGAACAAGACGAGATATTTTAAGAGAATGATTTCTTCGAGAAAAAATCTGAATAGTTACATCCAATTACAAACTACACGAAAGTTGCCCCTTTTTCATGGAGATTTACCCATCACAGAGATGCATAGAGGAACAGAACGAACATCATATATCCCTTTTCCACTCAATCCAAAAACAAGATCGGACATTATTTTGGTTCGTCTCCATTTTAGTGAAACTCTTCCTCAAGCAAGGCAGCCGATAAGTCATCGAAGACTTTGTGTGAATAATGTAATAGTCAGCATTACTTCTTTTCAAGTTTCCCAAGGTGATTTCATATCTTTGAAAGAAAATGATGCTATAATCTATTCAGAAATAAGGAGATTCTTCTATATCGAAATTTCAGTTTCTAAAATCATAGGAAAATCCCTGGATAGCCCGGTAAGAATGTGGAGAAGAACCAAAACGGAATGGTTCTGCTTACTTAAAACTAAGAGGGGATGCGGCCTACTACTGAAAGACCCGTTTTTGCAACAGTTGTGTTCTTCTATGCAAGACGAAGACTTAGAAAGAACAAAGAAGTTTGGATCCGAAAAAGTATGCTTAGGCAGTTCTTTCGCTGAACACAAGAGAATCAAGAGGAATTTTTATCATTTCAAATGGATATTATTATCGAAGAGAAGGAACAAAAAAACCCTAAATATTACTACTAGAAAAGAAGTCGTATAGTTTACAACTCTTCTTTCTATAGTAATTTGACCTATTGCTCCACCCATCAGTCTTCTATGAAGAGAAAAATAAAAAGCTCTTCCCTGTCTACTCATTATTCGGAGGTGAATCATAGAACACCAAAAGCTGTGCTATCTTACGGACCTAACATAGGTCACATCCCTCACGTGCGCCAAGAGAACATTCGATAGCATCCTATTAAGGTTTAAAGATCCAAACGTTCTTCTTCTTAGCGGAAACGCGCGTGGCCAAAACATAAAAAGATCGGCATAGTCGCTCATAGGGGCATATATATCCGGATAGAGGATAGTCTAGATCTTGATTCACTATTTCCCTTTTGATTTTTCTTTTCTGTCTCGTACGAAGCAAGGGGGGCACTCTATGATGGCAGGCTGTGACCTTGCCTTCCTTGCCTATTCATTTAGTCCAACAATTGAAATACCTATTCGCATTCCTTCCCAGTCCATTTCGAAAGTTACTTTGTTCAGTCGATAGATGAAATGCTGCGATGGAGAAATCTCATATGCTCTCCAACTTGAAAGACCTTCTCTTCCCCCTCTTGGAAACAGGCTAGCGATGAGGAGAAAAGATGATGACAAACGAACTGAAAACTGCGAATGCTTCTAATTCATTGAATCTTATTTTAGAATCCAATTATATAT
>NW_027505295.1:0-172500 GCF_021521415.1 Bidens hawaiensis | reverse complement strand
TCAGGTTTATGACTTACAAGGCAAAGGAACTCTTAGTTGGTTATGGGAGGAGATTGTAAATATCCTCGATTTAATCAACTATGTTTTCTAATGTAGGTTTTGGAGTTCTAACATTTGAATTTCTCTTACAATCTACGTTCCCGATCCTGTCAAATATTTCACATTTTCTATGATCATCTCTATTTCAGGTATTCGGGGAATCCTCCTTAATAGACGAAATATTCCTATTATGTCAATGCCAATTGAATCAATGTTATTAGCTGTGAATTGGAACTTTTTGGTATTTTCCGTTTCTTCGGATGATATCATGGGTCAATCATTTGCTTCATTGGTTCCAATGGTGGCAGCTGCGGAATCTGCTATTGGGTTAGCCATTTTTGTTATTACTTTCCAAGTCCGAGGGACTATTGCTGTAGAATCTATTAATAGAATTCAAGGTTAAACATGACTCCTAGAGAGTTACCAAAATACGAAGTTCTCTTTTCGTTCTCTACTTTCTTTTTTCTTTTTACTTGGTTGGCAGGGTCTGGGCCTTTCTCGTTGGGCGAGCGCATCCCATCCTAAAGTCCTTTCCTAAACCACTTCCCGTTCAGTTGCTGAAAGATAGAGAAGGCTTTCTAAATGAGATTGAGTTCCACGAATATGCAGGCTAGAAAGATGCTATTTGCTGCTATTCTATCTATTTGTGCATTAAGTTCGAAGAATATCTCAATCTATAATGAAGAAATGATAGTAGCTCGTTGTTTTATAGGCTTTATCATATTCAGTCAGAAGAGTTTAGGTAAGACTTTTAAAGTTACTCTTGATGGGAGAATCCTGGCTATTCAGGAAGAATCACAGCAATTCCTTAATCCTAACGAAGTATTTCCTCTGGAATCCAATGAACAACAACGATTACTTAGGATCAGCTTGCGAATTTATGGCACCATAGTAGAATCATTACCAATGGCACGCAGTGCGCCTAAGTGCGAAAAGACAGTGCAAGCTTTGTTATGCCGAAACCTAAATGTTAAGTCAGCAACACTTCCAAATGCCACTTCATCCCATCGCATCCGTCTTCAGGACGATCTACTCACAGGTTTTCACTTCTCAGTGAGTGAAAGATTTGTCCCCGGGTCTCTGTTGAAAGCTTCTATAGTAGAACTCATTCGGGAGGGCTTGGTGGTCTTAAGAAGGGTTCGGGTGGGGGCTGAATAAAGAAGACGAATAGAATAGAATTCATGTTCATGCTAAGAGAATAGCGGATCCAATACCAAGACGATTTCTTCGTTATTTCGGGCCGTCATATTCTTTAATGTAAACAGGCTATTCAATCCATTCTAAATGAGATTGCAAAGTCTTCTTAAGGTTAAAAGAGGCTTCTGCCTCGGTAAGAAGATATTCCGATAGATGGAAGACTAGCCAACCAATAAAGCTGATACCGAGGATTTTTTAGTCTTCTATTCTAGTCTAGCAAAGTCTTTTCGCTTGGAACGGAGGGCAGTGGCTAGCGAACCTTTGCTCCGCCAGAAAGAAAGAATCTTATGGGAGGGGCGGATAGATTGGATCTGCTTACCATCGGGTAGAGATAGACTAAAAAACTAGATTGGACAAAGCAGCTGCCCTGTCACTGGATAGATAAAAAGCATAGGATCAAAGCCTTGTTCTTCTTCCAAAGAAGGTTCTACTTTTTCCGGGGAAAACAGCACATTATGTTCATGACCAGCTAAAGATCACCGCCATCTCACGAATTGGGTATTACCAGCCGATGGCGAATAAGTCCTCACAACAAAGGTTAGGTGCTTGAGATCAGAACTGGTTACAACAGCGCTCTTGCCGCGAGACTCTTTCACATAGAATGAATTCAGTAAGGAAAAGTGGAGCCCCCATGGTCAATTGAGAAGACTTCTATAAGAATTAAGGAATATTTAGCTCCAAAGGGTAGTCTTCCTTACGCGCAAGCTATCCCTAACCAAAAAGGGAGAGCCTATACCTTTCTTACGATCCTATCTCAACTTTACCTTACCCCCTCCCACCCTCCCCTTTCGCTTCGTATGCTCCACTTCTTCTTAGTTAAGTAGAGAACGCTACCGGCCCTACCATCTTGCTTTATAGACCGACCGCTGGAACTTTTTTTCTTATGTTATATTGCCGGGTCGGCTACCGCATCTCTCTTCTCACGGAATCTTCTTATACGTTGATACATGAGTTGGACAAAGAGAGGTAGGCAAAGGGAGAATCGGCCACGCCCTGGGTGATCAACCATATCATGTTCTAATTTCCCGTACTTATCTTCCTTTCCTTCCTTGTCTTGTAACGTATGAAGCACTAGACTCAGTCCACGGGAACCGGCTTTACGGGTTGCTTTCGATTTGGCATTCTCCTCCCCTTCCTGCTTTATTGGCATTAGAGATCTTGTGAAAAAGTCCGATTGACTAATGGAAGGAAGCGAAGCTGTTTAAGTAAGAGTTAGCGCCTATGAAAAGAGATTAGAATCGCTTTGTGGCGGGGTAAGTTGTGATCTTATTCCTAACTTGGGATATGAAGTAAAATAACATCACTCATTGGCAAAGCATGAATTAGCCTTCGAGTTGTGGCTTCTTGTTCATCTTTCACTATCTGACCTTTCATTTCAGGTTCTCTTCTCTTAGTCTTCCTTGACCCATTCCTCTAGAAATTTTAATATAACCTAATGAGATATCGATTATGCGCATCATCGCCGAATTTTTTTATTGGAAGGAATTAACTAACTAGCCTAGCTGACAAGGCATGGCATGAATGGCGGGATGCTAACTCGATTCGCCCTTGCCTCTACGGTATTATTACCTTATATAAAAAAATATAAAGCACCAAAGGTAAGCAGTTCCCAGTCGAAAGATAAAATGATTCTTAGCAGTTAAACAAGCGAATGTCATTTTTTTCCGCTATCGGTTGACTGGGCTTCCCTAGTGTCATCATCGACCCACTCCTGCACATCTCATCCTTAGTGAATAAAAAGGGGTGCTTGTGCTTATTAAGTAACATTTACTTACCTTCTTCATCGATGGCCTCCATTGATAAGGAACTGTTCTATCTAATGTGGCATTATCACGTGTGGCAAGTGTTTCTGCCTCATCCCCACCCCAATGGCTATAGTCAAGCATAAATGACTTATCTATTTAGTAGTTGAATCAAAGAGAAAGTAAGCCCCACCGCTATCACTACAGCCTTTCTTAACCGGGCATAGGACCTCTTTCCTAATTCATCTACGGTCTTATCTTACAAGCACCAGAATGAGAGGACTTCCTGGATTGACTTTCTCACATAAAAACTTCATTAGTATAGATCTGTAGCCCGTTCTGGGTCTTTAACTGAAACTGGGACTTAGCATGGAAAAGCTCGATCAACGTCCTTCTCTCCCAAGGTTTGAAATGTGTAGGTACCTTTACCGTTACCTGCTAGCTCTGTCTGCCACGGGTTAGCGACATAAAGTGCAAATAAAGGTTCATAGGGACATTTTCTTAAACAACTAAAGCCCTTATTATCCCCGTAGAGCCTCCAAAGGAAGTAAAGACTACAAGTCCCTAAGGAAGTTCCTTGCCCACTTCTTGGCATCTACCTTGATTATGTTTCATGTCCGCGAATCGTATCATGTCCGACCCCCTTCTCTGTTGGCGAATCAACTTCAGCTCCTGTACTTCTTTCCTTAAGGCTGTCTAAAAAGTATTAAGTTCTTTAAAGATTTTCTGCTCCTTTTGAAGCGGAGAAAGGGTGAAAGCTAATAATCACTTTTTTTCCATAACTTACTTGGAAAAGGGAAACTCATGCCTTTCCTTAATCAGTTACTTGCCTCCATCTGCTACTAGTGATTCAATTCCAAAGATGGAGGACGTGTTACCTAGCGTCGAAGTGAAGTTCCTTGTCTCAGCGTCCTTCTTCCAATTGGAAGGGCCCCATTACTTTGGCAAGAAGGCCCTACCTCAGACATTCAATCAATCGGTTTAGACAAAAAGTAGGGCAAGTCATCAGGTATCGAACTAGGGCATCGTCTCTTGGGTTTTTGAATGGCTACCTCCTAGTGTGTCATTTGACCTCAGTCATTCCAGGCAAAAGGATCCGTTCCTGGACTTCGGTTAGGGCAAGAAGGCTATGGTTAAAAACCACCGACATGTCAAGATCAAAATTGGAAAGGTAGATCATTTTCGTAACGCTTTCGCAGAAAGGTTTGGTCTTTAATCTATATCAATAGCAAACCAATCGAATCACTGAGAATCACAATCCTAGTTCACTCGCTGAGTCGTATTGCGGGGTGGTGGAATGGTCAACTCATCAGACTCACGATCTGAAGACTGCAGGTTCGAATCCTGTCCCCGCTTACTCTTTCGTATCGCGCTAATTCAGTGCTAGCGGTTGGTGAAAGACCAGTAAGGAAGATCGAACCCTCTCACAGGGTGTGTTTGATCAAGATAAAACTAGTGGATGTTGCCTCCTGATGAAAATGTATTGGAAAAGCCCAAAGCAGAGTTTGACCTGTAAGCTAAACAAGGGTTCTCGTACGAAACAGTGAATGAGATCATGACAGCACATCGAAAGAAAGGGGTTGAATATCTTGGTAAATCAGAGATCGATCTCTTCGTACCAACTCGTTAAACACTCAGTTGATGTTGTGGAACAGAGAAAGGTCACCAAAGAAACAAGGTAGACTGTTTGGGTATCAAAAGAAAGTCCTTCGGTGGTCTTTTTATACGCCATCTTCTTGTTGTTCCAGAATGAGAATTGAGGGCAAGGAAGAAGTCCCTGTTTATTGATCCCTTGGGTCAGCTCGACCGTCTTGTGTGAAGAGTCCTTGCTGTGGAAGTGCTCCTTCTCATTTGGTGCCATGCCTTGAACAAGCCAATCAATGAGACCAGCCAGCTAGTGCATACCTATGTTTAGGTTCTATTGATCTTCTTAGTCGTATTACAAGTCTAGGCAGCTATTCGGTGGTGTTGACTAAGGGGTGGCCTGCCTCCTCACAGGTCCAATGACTAGCTTCGAACCGAAAGATCCTGGGTCTATCAGCATTAGGCTAGAATCGTATCAGGAGGGGCCATAGCCCTTTCCTCTAGTCTTTCTACCTTCTCTCCCGCGTCAAGTACTTCTTTTTATCTTACGTCTGCTTCGGTCTATGCTTTGGAGTCTTCGTCCCTCTAGCCCGTAGCCTGTCTATGAGAGCGAGTTCATGTGCTTGTTGTTGTATAACCATTCATCTATCATAAGGGTAAGAGTCATTGCCTTCAATCGGTAAATAGATCGAGGGGAGGGGGATGTGAGGCTATTCCCGTATCAATAGATGAAAGGGAACTAGGGAGTGGTTAGAAGAAGTTATTTAGGTAACCTTTCCTTAGAGGACCGGCTATACTACTAGCGACTTAGATCTTGAGAGAAAGCAGAAAGTCGGGTACCCGCAGGTACTTAAAATGTGAAAGGAGTGATGTTAGCCTAGCAGTAAGCACTCCTTCTATTCTTTAGGAATCCCCTGGAAATCTAATGATGAAGTGATGAGTAAGCTCAAGTAATCCCTACCTTCCCTAGAGAACTGAGAAGAGATAGAAGTCAGATTAGCTCTCCAATATGAGTAGAGAAGAAAGTCTAGCTTCCCAAGCTAATCATCTCTGTCAACAATTGGTTTACATTCATTCCCCGTGAACAGAGAAGCAAGCCACCTTCACTATGCAACATCTTTAGATCAGGACTTCCACGTTTTTCCCTGGTGACTGATCTGATTGGTTGGGCAACGATGCCTTCTTCTTTCTACTCCAACTTCCTTCACTCAAGATGGTACCATCAACGTGGTCCAGGAAATCTCATTTAGTAATAGTTCCAGTCAGACCAGGGAAGCAGCAGGACATAGTGTGGTAGTTCGGTTCCAGGTCAGTTCCTGTTCGGATCGAGTAACGGTGATTGAAGGGATGGGATCGGTAGCTCGTGATTCCTGTAGTTAACAGGGTTGTGGCAGGCGAGTCTGCTTTCCCATAATTAACCCAGCTCTATCTGTACTCCTTTATGGGCGCACAAGCCTAAGTCTCAAATTGGACTAGTGTCAATCTTTTAGTGTTATAATGCCACGGTAAGTATGGATGCGGTGCGGTTGCTTGCCCAAGGGGTGTAGTGTATAGTACTTTCATGAAGGAATGGTGGATCACTAGCGCCTGGTGCAAAGGCTCTTTCATTCGCGTCTGTCTCTAGGGCTCTTAGCTGAGGTTGTCAAATAAATGTTCTAATTCCAGGGTAAGACACCCGTATAGAACTGGGAAAAGCCCTAGTTGTATTCATGCTCACCATCTAATCGTATATCTGTATTTCATAGGTAAAGACACTAGTTATCACTGGTTAAATCCTATGTTATATCGGCAAAAGTAAAAAAATAAATCATGTCATCTTGGAGGTATCTTATTTTTGATTTAGTTAAGGCACGAGGCGATATGAGTCTTATTAAAAGGTTAGAGCTATCTGATTTTCTTTATTTAGCATATAAGGATTGTAAAAACGAGGGCATAATAATCACTAATGAAGAATTTATTCAAATAAAAGATAAAATAGAATGTGGAAAGTATGTTTTCAATTTTCATATTAGTGAAATACACACTAAAGATTTAGATTCTGAGTTGGCTTATGAGGAACGATAGCGAGACCTAGCATCTCTCAGCTCAGATTCGGCATATCTGGTCTATTTTAGAAAGACTGTTTTCGACGGTTTTGTTCCATAGTACTGGCCGTAACCATCTATTAACCCATTATTTTAAGATAGTCCACTCAAACCCCTCCTCTTCAATCAGTACGTAGGGGAGAAGGGTAGACCCCTGTTTTTCAATCTTTTACTAGATACAGATGATGTAGACAGAATACGAAGATTCTCCAGGGTCCGCGATAAGTACCCAATCGAATTGGAAAATTCCCATCATCTTCAACTTACCCGGTTCTCGCTCTTTTTAGCTGCGAGAGAGGAGTCTACTAAAGGAGTGAAACTCTGTCATATACCCTCCACTTAGGGTAAAGAGAAAGATCGTTCTCGTAAAGCAGTATTGATTCAAGGGCTTGGTAGCGAGGGTGTCACTTGTATATTCTCTCCGCAAGGGGAAAGAAAGTGTGCCGCCAAGTCTTGCTCTGGCTTGCCAACAGCATTGAACATAGAATTCATTAGCGGAAATGGTAGACTATCGATCCAAGCCCTATACCTCTACCACTACCTTGATCAATTAGTGGAGCATTCTAAACCTTCATCTTAAATCAATGGGGAACCTCTCCATCTTATGTATCTACTGGTACTGCACCTGAGCTAGTGTGACTGGATCCCTCAATCCGGTATTCTGGATATGATCCCGAAGAAGGAAATGGACCTGCACTAGCAATCTCTTCAGCTCCTTATTTTTTGTTTGTTGTTGGGGCTCGATCTTCCTGTATAGCTTTAGCTCGATTTTGACGGATTTCAATACCCTTCTGATGAACTAGAAAGCCGATTCTATTTCCAGGGGTCAGCCTTCAGGCACACTTCCTGAAATCGATGTAGATTCGCTTGCCACAACGACCGGACAAGATAGGAGATCGCCCAACCTTCCAATTTCTCTTTCTGAAGCAACTATAACGGATGGGCAGCTTCCCTACCCACTGGGTATTTTTTTTCCCCGCTCAAACTTCGGATTCTTGGAAAGAATCCCCGGTTCTATGATTTAAGGTTAGGAGTTTCATTCTTAGCAAGATCCCTAGCTATTGAATCTGTTGTCGTCGGCGGGCTACTTCTTCTTCTTTCGAAATGAGAAGAATAGCGTAGTCAAAGTAGGCCAAGTCGGTAGCCTTTTCTGAAACTCTTGGGAGAAGGGCTGTAGGATTAGAAAAAGGCCTAACTGCTGTTGAAGGGATAGAGGCTGTTTCGGCTCTTGGAGTAAGGGGAGAAGGGCTGAGTGCCGGTGAAATGCTTTTTGAGACTTACCCAACTCAATGGAAATAGATTTAGACAAGATCCCACGTCCAAGAGTCTGATTCTGATTCTGCTTTCACTCTTCTAAAGGAAGGAAGCCACCAAACCAAAGGGGAGGTCTTTGCTTGCTTTTCCTGTTAGAGATGCTAGTCTTTTTGTAATAACTGCTCTGAAGATGTTTTCAGGAATAAGAGAAGACGGTGCTCTTTCATCAGCTCTTTGGCTATTTGCTTGCGATAAAGAAAGAGTGAATTGATCCGAAGTAGTTCGGCTAAGCCGGAAAGAAAGAGTTAGATCCTCTTTGAGATGAAATGCGGCAATGTCCTAATCAAACCAGGCGCAAGGTCAATGATTTCTCTCAAGGCTCAAGGCATAAAGGCTCTTATTCCTTCTGCATTGGTCTCGGAGGGCCCTCGCTCTAAAGGGTTGATGGCAGCTATCCAGCTCTGTCAGAGATAATTGGAATGGAATTGGTGTGGTTCGCTAGCTCTTTCTTTTGAGACGAATGAATTCCGAATAAAGGAAGGCGGTCGTGATAGGGAAATTTCCTTATTACCAGGAAAGAGAAAATGGGCCAAATCGCCTGCTAGAGAAGAAGCTCTTATGGAATCGATCTAGACTAGATGAGATGCCGGTGCCATTTAACTAGCTGCCAGAACGAGTTCAAGAGATGAGGATCCAGGTAGTGAAGTCACCCTCGGGGGAAGAATCATTCCATTCACTTGTGAAACTGCTAAGAAGAATAGCTTTTCTCTGAATCCACCACTCACTCTCTTTCGGGTAGGGTTAACAAGAAAGTAAAAGCAATCTCCTCAACCTAGAAAAAGAACTCCGGGATCTTCTTTTTCTTCTTAAGAACCTGAAGGCGAACTAATCCGTCTTGGTGCAGCTCCTAGTCCTGATCAATTAGCTACCGGGTGTTCACTCAAACAAAAAAGAAAATGGAATCTAGAATCCGGATCCTCATCTCCTTCCCGCTTAAGTTTCACTCTTATCTCGGTTTCTACCGGTACGGGAGATGAAGCCAAGTCCTTTCCCTTCACTAAACGCCACTCTTTCTTGTTTCATTCAACTGCCACTAACCCATATGCTTAGAATCATTTTCTTAAATCATCTCATTGGAGGTGGGATAGAGCTAATTCTGGGATCAAATGTCTCTCGTTGTGGTCTTGATTTTAAGCTAGTATAATCAATGATTCTGGTATGAATTTGGTGGTCATCTTGTTCTCTTCTCTCTTTATTTTGATTTTGATTTTGATCTCGTTGACCTTCATTAACCTAGGAATACCTATTGGGTTGGTTTGAACGCTTTGGGCAATTGGTAGGTGTCATCCGCGCTAGAGCGCTTCTTCTTTGGGTCCATAGGGCTGGTAGGGGTAATAGTACTTTTGTAGTGAGCCAATCCTTTCTTTGGTTCTTTATAGCAGATAATAAGTATAAACTCTGGGGGTATGAGTGCATGATTCTTTCACCCACAAGCTTAGAGAAAGAGACCGAAGGAGGATATGAAAAATCCGCTGATTCCCTAAAGCTAGAGTTGCTACTTCCTTTGAACTACTCCGAGATGGTTTCAAAGAAAAGCTCACTAGCAGAAAAAGGGTTTTAAAGAAGCCGACATTGAATTGACTACCTAAATTGCCAGCCTTTCTTTCAAGATCAAAACAAACAGTACTACTACTCCTATGATTTCATTAATGGGAAAGGAAGTTAAACTCTCAAACTCGGAAAAGAAAAAGATGTAAAGAACAGGCCTGACTGAGGCCGTTGCATTACCTAAAGCCTCCTAGCGAGGAAAGATAAATATGTTCCTGAGATACCATGGTAGTAAGGCCATAAAGGTCTTCACTTGGTCACCACCTCCTTTGTTGCAGGTGAGAAAGGGCTTTGCTTTCTGCTGGCCTTATTAGTAGTCAGACTGATGATCTACCCGTCTCCAAGGGGTAGACCAGCCGGCAACTCCTAGGCAAAAGATATACGAACTCCTCTTTAAGCAAGCGCTATGCTTCATCCTCAAAGTCAACGGTTCTAGCCTCCTGAACCGTCATAATGGACTTATAAAAAGCCTCTTCTGCCTTTGGGCCGTTTTACTCATTTCTTTGATTACCTGGGCATAAGACTGCCCGCTCCACTACGTGCATAAACTAATGATCTCATGATAGGCCAAAGCGTGATTGGCCAAACTATGTGACAGGGATATAAAAAATGGTGTAATCCCGATTTCTATAAAGCGCTATAGAACTCAGTGAGTGAAATAATACGGCGATCCAAAATAATGGAATAAAAGACCTAGGAACGAGCAAGGAATCTTTTTAGCCCCAACGACAAATGAACCTAGGTAGGGGCATTTTCGAGGAGTAGCCCACTTCCCATTACTCAATAGGGCAATTCCTCGCACATCATTAAGGGAGCCATTGAAAGGTGACTAAAACACCAGAAACGGGGACTACCCGAGCTAATGATAGAGGCAAGAACACTTTCTGGCAAAGTCCCATTAATTGATCATAACGATATCGCGGAAATGCTGCACGGACCCATATATATAGGAACAAAAAAATAATCACCTTGATACTAAACCCGATCGAGCCCGAGATATTATTTGAAATGGGAAGATCTAGGATAGGCGGCCAACCTCCTGGAGAGAGCGATGAGCATGGACCAGGTGAGTAGGGATGCAGCTCCGTGGACCGCTCGTCGGGCCTGATAGGTGGTGGTATCACACCCTTCTCAAAGGAACCGTACGTGAGACTCTCGCGTCATACGGCTCCGTCCCGGAATCAGGACCCCCTTTCCTTTGACCAATGGGTCCTCAAACCAACTTGTCCTTCCTTTCTATTTCTCGGTAAGCGGTTTTCTTTTTCATTCATTGTTTGATTTGATTCAAGGTAGCTTTAGCTTGCTTCCAAGTCCAAGCGCTAGCGGTAGAAGCTAGTCGTCAGAAGGGAACTTCCGGGCCGGGAAGGAGCCAAAAAAGGTGAGCGCCCCCGCGCAAGCCTTATTGAAAACTAAAGCAAGAAGGGAGAAAGTTTACTTTGAGAAAGAAGGTGCTTGTTGCCACTTTATTAGTAAGTTTACCTCAAGAAAGGCGAAAACTTGCTTGACTATGACTAAGAAGATAGTCAGGGCTTTTCTCGCTTAGTATTGCTTTGGCTGAGCCCTATCTTGCTGGCGCAGAAGCTACCGCAACTCGAAGAAAAAATAAATGAAGGAATAAGACATTAGCATTAGAAAGAGTACAGGGGCATTTCGGGCCGACTACAATACAAGTCATGAGCGATAGCGAAGCCAAGCTGGACAGGCTTTTTATGTCGAAAGCCCCAAAACTAGCTATCTTATAGCAGACAGCTCAGGCAAGCCTACTCAACTAATCTCATAAATTAAGTAAAGGCCTGTTTGCATCGCAACTAATAGAAAAAAAACGACAACTAGACTAGACTAGTGGTTGAGTGCTCCTTGTTGTTCGGATCTTGACTGGGTCCGAGCTTCCCAAGCTCTATGTTGTTGGGGAACTCCGCAAGGGTCTTACCACCTTCTTTATTTATTATATTTGAGTCTTTGGAGTACTTTGGGATTATATTCCGAGCCGAGGATTTGTGCTTGTGGGCCGGGGTGAATATTGCAGATCAGCGGATCTGGTGGTCGACAATCGTTCGGACTTGGTAAAGGTTGTCGCGGCACCTGTAGTAGGACAGAAAACTTATCGCGATGCCCGCGGACCAATTTACGATGTCTCCGTCGCTGACGTTCGTCAATCAGGCCACATGGATTAGCTAGGGTCTTCTTCGGCTAATGAGACCTCGATCCCGAAGCCTTCGGAGTATCTTTTTGATAGGCGCCTTTATTTGTAAGGGGAATTCGCTTCTGATAGATCTCGCCCAATCTCCCTCTCCTTCCCCCGCAGCCTTCCGACCCGCGGGAGTATACAATGACAACTTCCGGACACTCATGCCCGATCGTGAGACTGCCTTTTGGACGTCCGATGGCACTTTACTCCGACCTGAGCTATGCAACAATGAGAGCGCCCTTGATCCTTGCCGGATGTGCTTGACGGTCCCCCATAATACGCTCACTTGGGGACTTCTTACTCCAGCTGTTCCAAGAGTGTCTGCTAGTTGAACCGTGTCCAGTAAACTCCCTGTTCCGCTCATCCCCTTCGTCAGCTCTTTGATTGGGATACTATTACCTAGGTTCCTAAACTCTGAATGGATGGCGGAGCGTAGGTGGCAAGCAGTTATATGTATACGGTGCTTTACTCATAGACGCTTCTCCATCTCTCGCAAGAATTGTATGGGAGTCGTCCTCGGAGGGACTTCCCGAATGACCGTACCGAGGAATTCTACCGTACTCCGTGCAGCTATTGTTGTTGATCCTGCAGAGCCTACCCAAATGTTCAGGCCGGATTGTAGGAAGTGGGCGAGAAGTTTTTTTATTTCTATGAGAAGCTCTACGGCACCCACGATTCCCAGTAGTAAGTCGTCGGCATTTCGCGCGTAACAAATCCTTATTAAGTAATGACTTTTTAAGGGGGGCAGCTTATGGGCCAGGCCTCTCTCTGACCTGATAACCAGTATCGCCTCCCCGCCCAGCTCTATCAGCAGACCCTTTCTTTTGCAATACTTAAAAAAGTCTCTCATGGCCCAATTATTATTACAGCGTTCTCTAACATAGAATTCGGCCTTCGGGGTCAACCCGGCGGCTTCTATTAGGAAGGAGGCGCAAAGGAGGCTCGAGGGCTTGTTAAGGAAGGCGGCAAGGGCCGACGAAAGGGGGAAACGAAAGTTCTTGGTGCTTAAAGTAATCGAGATTAATCGGGAGGGATTTAGGGTTGGATAAACTAATTGGTTTTTGAGAGATTACCATGCGTTGTATAATCCAAGTACTTGATCTTCAATTATCACAATTGTTTACATAAACACGAACTTTATTTATTGTTCGTCTCAGTTAAACATTAACTGTAACATTCGTGGAAACCTGAAACCGAGGGAAGACATATTTTCTCATATTAATTAAAACTCGTTTAATTGCATTAGTACTTTTTGTTATTAAAAATCAAACAACTAACTCTTTGAATTTACTTTTACAATTAGTTAAATTTTATAGCTACTCAGTAACACACTTTCCACAAACTCCCTATATTCGATACCCGCTTATCGCTATCTAATAGTAGTAATCGGTTTATTTTTGAGTGAGTCTTCGACCTCATGTCAAATTTTGGCGTCGTTGCCGGGAAGTAGTGCGCAACGTGCCCTAAGTTTAATCTGTGTTTGATTTATTAGTGACTTAACGTGTGTTTTATGTATTTCTTTTAAATTTTAGACTGGAGCTGCCTGAATTAATTATGATAAGAAACTGTTATGAATTGATTTTGGTTATGAATGATTGTTGTGTTATGATAAAATGTCATTTTAGACAATAGTGTTAAATAGTATGAAACGAGGTCCCCTGAGAGGACGAGACGAGACTAGAGACATCAAGGGCCTCATGGACAAGCTACCTTGAATAGCAAAATCACATGAACACCACTCGATGACTGCAAGTCAGGAGTAAGAAGGGTAACCCAGAAAGCAAATACGATCCAATAAAGTGCGTGAATATAGGAAGTGTTCCTTTACAATGAGTAAGCTATGTTTCGGGGAAGAAACCTCTTTAAGGGGGGTAAGACCTGTAACATCCCGAAATTTCTAAAGATAATATTAATTATATTATATAATATTGGTGGGAAAGTTTACTCGGGTTAGTGGAGAAATAATAAAATAATATAAAGTAGGAGTTATTATGATTCGTGCTTGTGTTGGGTTAACTAATATGGGTAATGGACTTGGATTAGAAAGGAAGGAAGATAGACCATGGGATCAAGCCCATGACCCATAATATAAATACTTTAATTACTCATAATCCATTCATTTACCACCCATTCCATACACCACCCAAAACACACACTTGGCTCTCTCTCATCCTACTTTCTATCTCTAGCCGAAACCAAGAAGAAGAATCGATTTCCAACCCGAGGTAATGATAGTATGATATTGTAGAGATCCAAACCCGTTAGATCTAGTCGCGAAACGACGAGCAGACAACGTAAACCATTAAAGTTATGAGATCCGGATGGAATCGGGTATAAACCGACCAAAAGATGAGCTTATGGATAACCCTACCTCAGATCTGGATCTAACGGGAAGAAAAACAGTGAAAACGGTGGTGAAAAAAGCGAGATCTCGCGTTTCCGGTGAGATCCCGTTTTTCCGGAAAATGCGGCGCTGGAAAGGCGGCGCCGGAGGTTGAGTCACATAAGGGAATGTTCTGATGTGACATCTGACGAAATGTTAGAACCCTAACCCTAATTCGTTACGGGAACATAACGAATTAACCCCAGGTTCGTGAAGCAAATTCGCTATAGAAGAATAACGAACTAGCTTCATTCGCTAACTAATTCGTTAAGCAAATTCGTTATGTTAATTCGTTAATGAATGAATGACGAACTAACTCCAATTCGTTAAGTAGTTCGTTAAGGGATAACTGACGAATGAACCCCAGTAAGGGTTCAGTTCGCTATGAAGTTCAATTCATTAACCCAACCATACGAATGAGGTCCAAATCGTTAAAAGGACCAGCTCGTCTTAAGGTCCAATTCGTTACAAGAGCCAGTTCTTTATGATAGCCCATTCGTTAAGAACTGAGTAACGAACTGGAAGTTTCATAAAATGACCGAACGGTCCCTGGACTTAGAAAAGAATGATATAATTACATAATTGCATTTGAACTTTGATAATTTATGAAAGATACCTTTAAAGGCAAACAAGTAACGATTAACTAACCGGGTAAAGATTCAATGAAGTAAAACCGGCTTAGACACTTAAGACTAATTAAGTAAACTATGAAAATGGCCAGAGTAGTATTTAATATTGCATTCATTAAACAGTTATTCGCGCACAACTGAAGAAAAGGGTAACCATTAACGACGAACGTAACCGAGTTCAGGTGAGTTTCTAGCCCCATTCCTTGTCATGTTTTCAGGGCTGTGTGGATACTCGATGTGATAGTTAATACACTTACCTTAAATGGTAAGTGTATGCCATGTATGATTTATATGTTATCTATATATGTCTTGAAGGAAGATGAAGGCTTGTTGGTACGTGAACGATCTTCATATATTACACGTACTGTCAGGTTATAAAGAAAGATATAAATGTTGTGCATAATGTAAGGATGATGTATGAACACTATGAATGAAAGCTTGTCGGTACGTGAACGATCTTCGGATATTGCACATCTTGCCAAGGGAAGTGGCTAGCTCCTTCCATGGACATTAAATAATAACTTATATAAAGTGTTCCTCCTATGGATAATATATTGAGTTCTTTCTATGGGTAATCTATAATGTTCCTTCTATGGATAATGTAGTGTTCCTTCTATGGAAAGTATAGTGTTATTTCTATGGATAATACATAGGATGTTTCTTATATAGGAAGTATAGTGTTCCTTCTATGGATAATATATAGAGTGTTCCTTATATGGAAAGTATATAGAGTTTCCCTTCTATGGATAATTTATATAGAGTGTTCCTCCTATGGAGAATATATAGCGTTAGTTCTTTTAATAGATATTACGTGACGTACCTCTTATAGATATTTATACAAGGTTAAGATATGTATGTATGTACGATATGTGTATGTATTGTATGTCGCCTGATTAACTAGAACTTACTCAGCGTAGCTGACTTTTAGTATGCACGCAGGTAAATAGGTTTAACAAGATAGCATGAGGATGGCACATGGCATGGATTGAACGGCTGCCATCTGAAGATGGAAGAATGATGTTTTAAAAATGATGTCTCATGTTATGGTTTAAAAGGAAAGTTTGAATGTTTTGTAATGAATAGTTGAAGTTAACGTTTCCGCGAAAGGTTTTAAATTAACTCTGAATTGTAAGAACTGTGTTTTTATGAGTAAATCCGACGTCAAAAGTGAGGGACCAGCAGTGGGGCCTTACAACTTTGAACCAAATCCATGACTTTTACTCATTCTTTTATTTTTCCTTGAACATTATTTTGATCTTAAAATTATTTTCTATGATCCCGTCTCACACCGAACTTGTCCGGTTCAGCTCGCTTATTTGCTTAGTTCGTCTTTCGCTCGCTTAATGTTACCAAGTGTGTTTCTCACACCCCATTTTTAACGCTTTTACACATTTTGGGGGTAGCATATGTGTGTGTATATATATATATATTCTATCAAATTAATTGTTTACTTAATCATTTGCAAAACTACAATTCATATCATGGACTTGTGTGTTTACTTGATTACTTGCTCAAAACTTACTTGCACGTGGTTTACTCAATAAGTATGATCATACGCCCCCATTTGTAGTCAAAACCATTTTGTTTTGAGTGAAAAAGAGACCCCCAATCTGAGTACGTTGGTTGTTACCAACTAGAAAGGACCCTTACTTGCGCTATTATTTCACAAGTTTCATGGAATTGTATGTTTTTATGTATTTATATCAAAACTTGTGTGAACTCACCAACTATTCATTTAGTTGACTTTATTTTATATATGTGTTACAGATACCGGTATTACAGTATGATACTCGGAGAAGACATTAGAACTTAGTGTATTTTAATAATTGGACAAGCTGTTGTATTGTTCTTGTTTTTCTTGTATTTCCTTATCTTTGAACTTGTGTATTTGATGCTTAAATTAGTTAATCAAAATATTGTCACTTAATAGTGTCAAATGTGTTTTGAGCAATCTGTACGTCACACTCAGGTATTTCCGATTATGTCGGGGTGTTACAGATGGGTTTAGTTCAACTAGTGATCCTAAAAAAATATAAAATATTTCTATCGCCCACATCTTCACTTATCTTACACTATAAGGTGAGTAATTCACATCCCCCTTTTTACCGTTTTAGATTTTGGGAGCGTTATGCGTTCATAACTTAAATAGTTTATCATTTTGACTACAATTTCATTAATTGCGTTTGTATGATATTACTCAATTAGTTCCATGGGAAGACCTCAAGAAACGCATGATCGAAAGGTTCTGCACAAAATATGAACTTTGTAAGTTGGAAGAGGAGTTTTGGAACTTGAAACAAGAAGGTGGTAATAATACCGCTTACAATAATCAATTCCACGAATTGAGCCTTCTCATCCCGCTTATGGTCACTCCTTTTGAGCAGGCCATTGATAAGTACATCTCAGGGTTGTCTATGCAAATCCAAGATTCTGTTCTCAGCCGTAACCCGAAAGATTTTCATGATGCCATCACTCTAGCCGGTACCTTCACCGAGAACCACGTTAAGGCCGGGACCTTTGCGCGGAAGAGTTATAAGGAACCCAATGATAAGCCCACACACGAGCCCACTAAAGAATCTAAGCCCAAATCCTCCAAGCATAACAACCAAAACAACTCATCCCACTACCGCAACAACAAGAGAAAACCCAACTCCCAAAATTATGTCTTAGCCCAACCACAAGCCCAACATGCCCCTCCAAACGAGAAGCTCTACACCGTCTTACACCTGTATTGCAACACTTGCCAATGCCACCATCCGGCCCAATCCACTTTTCGCGTGTGCACCAATTGCTAGGGATGTGCAAGAAACCAAAAAACCAATTCGAAACGAAAAAACCAAAAAATCCAAACCGAAAAAACCGAACCGAAACAAAAACCAACGGCTTGGTTTTATGTTTTTTTAAAAACCGCACATACAATTTGGTTTTGGTTTTGCATGTAAAAATAACCGAAAAAACGAACCAAACTGAATTCCTAATTTTTTTTTTTTAATTTTATATTAAGTAATTTAAAAGAATTTACTAAATATGTAACTCCAATATTTTTTATCAAATGTATAATAGTCTATTATTTTAAAATAAACAAATTTATCTATACCTATATTTATTATTTTTTGCCAACTGTTTCTTCGCCTAAAATTTTCAAGCTCAAGTGGCAAAAACCGAAACCGAACCGAAACCAAAACGAAAACCAAAAAACCAAAACAGAACGGTTAAAAAACTCCATAAATCAAAGTTTTGGTTTTATCCGAAAACCGCACCGAACCGCACCATGCACACCCCTACCAATTGCCACCGTTTCGGCCACCTTACCCAATAATATGGAGAAGCACCTCGTGTGCAAGACGCTCCACTGTGGTTTGCACCATCAAACCAACCCAATTGAGCCGTCCCTCGTGCCTCAATCATTAAACCTGTTAGGGCTTGCTACAATTTCGGTGACCCAAACCACCTCCGCAATGCATGTCCTCGACTCTCTCAAGCCCAACAAGCCTATGTTGCACCACAACCCTACTACACCTCCCAAGCCTATCAAGTGCAAGCTTATCAACCCCAAGTACCCCAACTCATGGCTCCATCAACTCTTCAAGCCCAACCCATTGTCATGCAAGCATATCAAGCTCCAACCCCTCAAGCTTCGACTTCTCAAACCCAAGAACCCCAAGGAACTCAAGGACAAGCTTTCACCATCAATGCTCATCAAGCCCGAAACTCGAATGAGATGGTGAACAGTACGTTTCTAGTCAATAAGCATTATGCATCGGTATTATTTGATTCAGGAGCCAATAGGAGCTTTATTTCCTTTGATTTTGAATACATACTTGATATTGATGTGCGTGTGCGCGGTGTGTTTTAAAGATTGGATTTAGCTTTCGCACAAGATTGTATTTTAAATTTATAAAAGTGATTTATCCTAAGACTAAACAAACGCAAAATAGGCAAGTGTACTTATCGTATTTGTAGAATAGTATTGGTAAGAACCAAGTATCGATCCACGGACACAAATATTTCTAATAATAAATCTTCGTTTTATTATAATCGAAGAGTGTAATCATTTTTAGGTGATTTTTAAACTTTTTAGAACAATATATATATATAATAGGTGAACAAGAAGAGAAATTCAAAATGAGTAAATCAATTATATGAAGGTTACCATCTAAGATCAAGAATCCACTCCATTCTTCCTTGATGATTATAACGTAAATATGTGATAAACTTGTAATAATGTATGATAGGATAGTCCCTTATTTCTAAGTGAACATATTCTATGACATAAAAGAAAGTAGCATGCATATTTTCATGTCCACCCAAGCTTAATTTCATGACTACCACGAGAATGTCAATTTAAGTAGGCAGGTAGTTTAGTAAAGTATAGAGAATAGGATTGACTTCGATTTCTTGAATACCAGTTCTAACAACTTTGGGTGGTTATAGTTTAGTAACACAACCTCCCCTCGATTGATTTAAGTAGGTTATAATTACACATTCCTTAAACTATGGTTTCTTTAACTAGTATGATAACCTAAGAAATCGTGTTAACAATCTTATTTCAAAATTACCAAAACTAGAGAAATAGATCATAGCTTATATCTCATCATTTTTTAGTACAATATAAGGATCCATGTTTTATCTTAGATAAGTTATCAAGATATTCATTTTACCATTTCTAGTTTCCAAGAACATGAGTGAATCATGAATGATTGTTAATCATCAACCTTGATTTGTTGACTTAAAGTGACAAAAAAATTTCATCAAATGATAATTGCAAAATAACCATGTACTTTACTAAAACTATATCCCATATTTAATATAATCATCAAGTAAAACAAAGCTTCTTCATAGAAAAGAGATGGTAAATGGAGTTTTAGCTCATAATGAGCATGGTTATGAACATCAAAAGAGATGAAGATAACAAACACATGGTTAATCTAGAACAATCTAACCAAGTATAGATGAATCTCTCTCCTTCAATGATGATGGATGATGATGATGATGACCTCCAAGCCTTCAAATTCTTTACAACATCGTCAATATGAGTGTAATGTGGGTGTTTTTATAAGTGAAACCCGTATAGAGTTCTTCTTCAAGCACACTCAATGAATGCAACATGCTCCACTATTTATAGGAAATCTGGGAGACCAGGCACGGCCTCGCGCTCCATGAGGCACGCCCCTATCTCAATCTGTCCACTCGCATTTAATGTTCTGGAAATCGTACATGCTAACTCACCACTGGGGTGTGCTTCATGAGGAACGGCCCCGTGTTTTTTGGTGTCTGTTATATTTTCTTTGATTTTTTTTAAAGGTGACCATGGGCCCATGTTCTCTGAAGCACGGCCCCGTGTCCAGATGTCCAGTATTTTGTTTTTTCTTGCAGATTGTTGTCTTTTCTTGCATAGGAAAGCATGGGGGCATGTTCCATGAAGCATGGGGATGTGTTTTGTTGTTTTCTTGGGTTTTCTTTGATTTTTCTTTGGTTTTTCATTTGTTTCTTCGTTTGAGGCTTGGATTTACCTGAAAATACATTTAAACATGATAAGTAGTTATTTGAACTATATTATTTGATCAAAGTTGCAGTTTTTAAAGATTATTTTATGCTAAAAAGATGTATATTTTTATATACATCAATATGCCCCGTAGTGATTATCTAAGCCCTTCATGGTAGAGATAGCTAACGGTAGTTCAATCATTGTTGACTCCATCATTCGGAATTGAATGTTACTCTCAATGGGCAAAAGTTCTCTATTGACCTTATCCCTATGCAAATGGGTAGCTTCGACGTTATCATTGGTGTGGATGGATTGGCTCTCTCTCCACCAGGCCGAAATCCTATGATTTGAGAAACTCATTCGAATCCCTATCGATGAGGGCGTGATTCTAAATGTTCTTAGAGAAATACCTTACTCAAAGCTAAACCTCATGTCGTGCTTCGCAGCCCAACGTTACTTATGCAAGAAGTATGTCATTTTCTTAGCCCACGTCACCACCAAATCCGATGAAGAAAAGAAACTTTCTGACATCCCTATTGTCCACGACTACCCCCAAAGTTGTTCCCGATAACGTTTCCAGATTCCCTCCCATTCGTGAAGTTGTAAGGCCCCGGTCTCGATGCCCTACCTGGACGTTGGATTTAGTCATAAACACAATTCTAAATATCATAGTTAATTAAAAATTTTCGCGGAATAATAAACTTCAAACATATATCACAAAATCGTTCAAATACTTTCAAATTAAAACTCTTTTTTCTTTCAAATGAAAACATAAATCATAATAACATCATATCATTTTCCTCAAGATGCCAGCGTCTTCAGTTCAATGCCCATGTGTCCATGTCAAGCGAGCTGCCTCAACCTATTCACCTACGTGCATAATAAAAGTCAGCTACGTTGACTGAGTTCTAGTTAATTCAGGTAACATTCAATACATTCACATACTTACATAAATACGTATCCGAAGATACATATTTTCATACTTTTATTCATTCTTACATACATACATAGATACATACATACATGCATGCATACATACATACATACATACATACATACATTCTGCACACTTACAAACTTTCATTCTTTCTTTCGTACTTATGTACATACATGCCTTCATACATACATATACGTTTTAAAGAGCATTTCGCCCTATAACCTTCGCCTATATTATTAGGGTCTATTCCCTGCATTCGCATATATTATTAGGGTATGTTCCCTACTTTCGCATTTATTATTAGGGTCTATTCCCTACATTCGCAGATATTATTAGGGTTTGTTCCCTTCGTTCTCAGATATTATTAGGGTCTGTTCCCTACATCCGCGGATATTATTAGGGTATGTTCCCTTTTTAACCATACATACTTTTCTTTATATATATAAACGTACTTTCATACATACTCCTTTCATTACGTACTATCATACATACATATCTCGTACTGGGCATACTACACATTACTTTCCCTGACGATACGTGCAATATCCGAAGATCATTCACGTACCGACAGGCATTCATTCACAACATTCATTCCATACTATCATATCAATCATCATAGCATACACTTACCATTTAAAGTAAGTCTATTAAAATTCACATTGAGTATGCACACATCCCAAAAAACAAGCAAGAAATTAGGGCTAGAAACTCACCTGAGCTCGATTCCTTTCCGAGTTAATGGTAACTCCTCTTTTTAATTGGACACGGCTAACTGTATAAAAATTTACATGTATCAATTAACTGCTTCTAACTATATCATACTTCTAAGTTATGGTAACCCCTAGCTACGGGGGTCCGGGGGCAGCGTACCTGGCAACGGGGTCTAGGGGAGGCAGCCCTTAGCGGTGTCCAAGGGGCAGAGCCCCTGGCTGGGGTCAAGCTGCCAGGTGATCTTGGAAAAATTTTATTTCTATTAAAGGTTCTTTACTAAAATTTCATTATAATTCTTAAATGGTTATTTTATTCGCCAACTCATTCGTTATGACGAATGGTCTCTGTTTAAGCGTCATTCACTATCTCATTCGTTATAACGAATGGTTCCATCTGTTATAATGAATGGTTTGATCTGAGACGAATGAATGAGTAACGAATTGATTAGGCTATTCGTGGATTCTTTGTGACGACTGAAAGGCCCATTCGTTACAGGAGTACACGAATGTATTTATAACGAATGGTTGATTCGTTGTCTCCTCATAATGAATGATTGGATAACGAATTAATAGGGTCATTTGTGACTTCTATAGGACGAATGGAAGGATCATTCGATACCGAAACATACGGATGTATCTTATTCTCTAAGATTGTTTAACGAATGAACAGTCATTCGTTTATTCATAACGAATGGATATTAGCCTTATCCAAACTTTGACTCAAGTGTCAAAGTCAAAATCAATAAGAACAGTCAACAACACCAGATCTGCAATAAACATTCAAATCATATGAAACAACACAAATTTGGTATCATTGAACTCGTAATCCCATCGCCTGCAAACCCCAATCAACCAAAACGTTAATCGTTTCATTTTTAATGGTGCGATTGATTCATTTATATACCTGGTTCTTTATACCACTGATTAACCCATCAACCGTTAACGAATTTCAACGGGAATCATCACGTTTGATTAGTCGCTATCATTTGTACAGATCTAGGAATCCTAAACGAGCCGAACAAGCGTTTCATTGTAAAGCTTACCTTTAAGCGAGTCGGTTTGCGAACACGATCTAGCCTTGAAGTAGGTTTTGCTTGTCACGATACTATAACGCCCTCAAGCTCAGGTAATCTCCTTCGGATCTTGGTTCAGGATATAGGAAAGTGTTTCTGTGTTTTTTGAAGGTGTAGGCTATGGTGTAGAGATTGATAAAAAATGGAAAGGATTAGGGTTTAAGAGGTATTTATACTCCCTTAAGCCCATGGACCTAAGGCCCATTACCATCCCTTATTCCATCTTTTTATGTCCAAGCCCACCCTCTTATAGATAATTTATCTAAACTGATACACGACAAGTTATTGAATAAACAAAACTTCTTTTATTATTATGACCGAAAGTAGGATGTTACAGAAGTGGAGTTACGTATTGATCTTATGCCCGAAGCAAACCCCGTAGCCAAGGAACCTTACTATCTTGCACCTTCCGAAATGCAAGAACTCTCCAACCAAATCCAAGAACTCACGGACAAGGGTTTCATTCTCCCGATTTTGTTTCCATGGGGCGCACCCGTCTTGTTTGTTAAGAAGAAATACGGTACTCTTCGTATGTGTATTAATTACCGCGAGGTCAACTAGCTCACTGTCAAGAACCGTTATCCCCTCCCACGTATCGATGATCTCTTCGATCAACTCCAAGGAGCCGCATGTTTCTCCAAGATTGATCTATGTTCGGTTTATCACCAACTCTGTGTCCATGAAGATGACATACTCAAGACCGCCTTTCGTACTCGTTATGGCCACTTTGATTCCAAGTTATGCCTTTTGGGTTGACCAATGCTCCCGCCGTTTTTATGGACCTTATGAATCGTGTTTGTAAACCCTACCTCGACAAGTTCGTGATTGTTTTCACTGACTATATCTTGATATATTCTAAATCCAAGACCGAGCACAAAGAGCATTTGTGCGCCATTCTAGACTTGTTACGAAGAGAACAACTTTACACTAAGTTTTCTAAATGCGAATTTTGGCTAAAGAAAATTCAATTCTTAGGCCACATCGTCAAAGACAAAGTTATTCACGTCGATCCTGCTAAAATCAAAGCCGTTAAAATTGGAAGACCCCATCCTCTCCAACGGAGGTTAGTTCATTTCTTGGTTTAGCGGGGTATTACCGTCGTTTTTGTAACACCCCGGCTTTAAGCGGAATATGCCCGGGTGCAATGTACAGATCACTCATAAGCTCGTAACACTATTAATAGAGACAATATATTTATTTTATTTCACAATTTCACAAGTACACAAATAGTTTGATAATGAGACAAAAAGAACATCACATCTAAATGAAGCAAATGTTATTCATTGAAATAATCCTATGGTATAACTAACTTTCTTGTCATGTCACTTCATCGTATCAACCTGCAGCACGTTTAAAATAATATATTTTGTTAACAACACATGTTGGTGAGTTTCATAAGTTGTTGCGTAAATATATATAAAATGTGTGATTCAACGATCGTCATGCAATAAACATTCAAACATCATGTAAATGAAATCAAATAGTGTCGTCCTCCCGTTCATTTATGCGAAGCCGCAAAATTCGGGAAAATGAGAACCACCTTACGTAAGCAACCGAAGTCGTAACGTTAGACGGCGCAGGTACGTCCCGTCGGACCCTCCCACTATGTGTATGCGTTTGTGTAACTTCCACCATAAAAACAGTAAACACGTTGCAAGCAAGTTCACGTATAATCATAAACAATATGCAAGAATAATATTAACATGTACGATAAATGTGAATCGTTTTGTAAACAAGCGCATAACTAACGAAATAAAAACTTGTGACATGCTACTCCCCAAAAATATTAAAAGAGGTAAAAGGTCGGGGAAATGAGAACCACCTTACGTAAACAACCGAAGTCGTAACATTAGACGGCGCAGGTACGTCCCGTCGGACCCTCCCACTATGTGTATGCGTTTGCGTAACTTCCACCATAAAAACAGTAAACACGTTGCAAACAAGTTCACGTATAATCATAAACAATATGCAAGAATAATATAAACATGTACGATAAATGTGAATCGTTTTGTAAACAAGCGCATAACTAACGAAATAAAAACCTGTGACATGCTACACCCCAAAAATATTAAAAGAGGTAAAAAAGGTCGGGGAAATGAGAACCACCTTACGTAAACAACCAAAGTAGTAACGTTAGACGGCGCAGGTACGTCCCGTCGGACCCTCCCACTATGTGTATGCCTTTGCGTAACTTCCACCATAAAAACAGTAAACACATTGCAAGGAAATTCACGTATAATCATAAACAATATGCAAGAATAATATTAACATGTACGATAAATGTGAATCGTTTTGTGAACAAGCGCATAACTAACGAAATAAAAACCTGTGACATGCTACACCCCAAAAATAATAAAAGAGGTAAAAGGGGTTATGAAAAACTCACGTGTTAAATATGCAAGTACAGAGCGAAAAATGCCTTTAAGCAAGTGAACCGACAAAGTTCGGTTCAACGAACGACCTTAGATAAATAAATAGCTCGGCTTAAAATGAATTTGCGCAGAGAAAGTAATTTGGCGATTACGTTTAGTTTATGACAAAGCAATTTATAAAGAAAATATATATATATATATATATATATATATATATATATATATATATTGGCTTATAAATAAAA
The DNA here is from genome assembly GCF_021521415.1 of Bidens hawaiensis. Classification (NCBI taxonomy): domain Eukaryota; kingdom Viridiplantae; phylum Streptophyta; class Magnoliopsida; order Asterales; family Asteraceae; genus Bidens; species Bidens hawaiensis. The sequence continues at coordinate 146,967 of NW_027505295.1, read as the reverse complement.
AAAAGCTTTTGGTTATTTGATTTGTTAAGTTAATTTATTTTAGTCTTAGAAAAATAAATGGGTTATAATAAATATTAATTAATTTAGATGAGTCTGGTTTGTTCCAACCGAACAATTAACTAAGAAAATTAGTTTAACGAGTGGTTCGTTTTTTGGTCGGGCACGAACCCGGTTATTGAGTCGGGTTTGTGAGTAACATAATTTGAAAAGGATAAATTAGTATGTTAAAAAATTGTTTGTTCTTGATTATTAGTTTGTAAAAATTAAAGTTGACTTTTAAACATAAAATTCATAAACCGAACATAAGCGAGCCAATTACGAAGGATGATATGTCTCCATGAATGTCGTTTGGGTTGTCATCATGGAAACAATCGTTATGCGTAATGAAAAGAAATAAACATTACCCGGGGATTGGATCAAAAAGAAAAGGAAAATAATAATTCTTGAGCAATTGTCTTTTGAGTCAAACTTGAGACTTGGGATAAATTGACAAGCTTAAATGATTTTGAGTGTAAATTAGTTGTGCAAGGAATGTAGAGAATGAGTGAGCTTTATATAGGCTCAAAATCGTTAATAACAAGGTCAAGTGAGTTAATTTGATGGCTAGTCAAGAGGCTAGTCATAAGGCTTGAAACATGATTTTGACTAGTAGAATGTCTTTTATGACTAATCAAATGTCTTTTACTCAATTTATGAAAAACAAAATTTATATAATACTTAGGACATCATAAATAACAAAATAACATAAAAAATATGAAAAGCGTCATGAACATAAATACAAAAATAATTCACCATTTATTAATAAATAAAGATCGGAAAGGTGTCAAAATTTAAAATGGGTCGGGTTTTTGGGTTTCGAAAATGACGAATGTCACAGGATTCACAACTTTTAGAATTTCGTCCCGAAATTAAATTAAAAATAAAATAAAGAAAACAACTACTACATGGAGTTGTTAAAAGTTTTAAAAAATTTTATATATATATGAAAAATAAAATCAACAAATAAACAAATTAATAACACTGATCTTTGAATGACTAGAAAAACGCCACAAATGGGATGTATGGTAAGGGCACTTTTATATAGGATGTACCATCGGCGTATCCACCATGCTCTTATCATACTTCATTTTTCCCATTTCCCAAAATCATTCCAAGTTCTGAGTTATTTCACACAACCGTACTTATTATGTTTTCCATGCGAGGACTTTGATAACTACGTGTCGACCCATAACTACCTTTATCGTCGAATGGTCGACATATTTTATGTTTGTCGGGTTTTAAGATAAATAAATAAATTCTTATATGAAAACTTGAAAATCAAGAAAAATGAACTATAAGGATCAAGACAAACATAAAATATATATACAAACCCTTGGGGTCAAGGATTACACGAAAATATTAGGTAAAAATTAATAAGTTAAACTATTAATGTTTAACATAATAAACCATGTTATTGGGTTTAAAACAAAATAAACAGTGTTATTGAGGTTTAAAACAAAATAAACGAAACTATTGAAGTTAAAATGAAATAAACGAATCTCTAGAGTAACACAAAATGATAAACATAATGAATGAAATATTAAAGTCATCAACATTGCAATAAGTAAATGGAATAATGTGGGTCGAGAATAGATGGGTAACTTGAACTAACAACATATAACCAAGTAAGTCGGTACAGCGTTGATTTCAAGAATAAACAACACTTTTGTTGTCAAAATATCAAAATAGATTAAGTTTTGAGGTCAATAATGACACGCTAAACAAGTGAAAATTTCATATACATTAATATATCAACAAGAATAAATGCAACATTTAGATTATGAATAACAAAGTGAACAGTTGAAACTTCAAATTTGAGAATAACAAAGTAAAACATTGGACTCAAATTGATGAAACATTAAGATCATGAATAACAAAATGGTTCGATAAAACATTTAGCGGGAAAACAACCAAACAAATAACCAAAGCAATTCATTTAAAGTAAATATAAAATGAACATGTGACTTACACTAGATAGCTATAATCATAGTCCTGGTTATAAATAAACGAATCCATTTAGAGGTAACCGGTAATGGATAGCCAAAGGTAGAAATACGGTTTCTATTAGATAACTATATACACAACCATGTTCATAGTTCCAACTTCCACTAAACGATTACGTTCCTGGGAAATCAGTCATAGACCTCGAGATTGAGGTAACAAAAGTAAACCAATTCGACAAAGCGACTCTATGTATTATAAATGATGCATGTACTTGTTTGTTTCGTGCTTGAGAGTAAACATGAACAAAAATAGGTCAACAATCAATAAATAACCAAACTCAAATATAAATTCCATAACAACCTTCGAAGAAATTAGAACACATAGGATTATTTCGATTATTTCCAGATAGAATCATATATAAACAAAATACAGTTAAAGGAAAACAAAATGAAGCTTGCGATACTTGTCTTCTCGAAGATAGGTGGGTTTGAGGTATAAAGGCTAGGGTGAGGGCGGTGCCATGATTTGTTAACTGAAACTTGTTGGCGTTGAGGAAGGGGGGAAGAAAAATGATTTTTAACATTCATTATAATTCGTGAAAATCGGTTGCAAAACGTGATGTTTTTATAATTCAAAGTTATAGTTTATGTATGATAAATGAAAGTCCTAATTAGTACTAAGCTTGCGAACTTTATGAAATTTTTTATGTAAAATAAAGGATTCCCTTTTGGTGGTCCCCTATGAAAACTTTAGAGAGAATCGCCAAATAAAATGTCTCGTTTTGATAGAAATGTTATAGTGATAATATAATAGTCTCATTAGCGACTTGTTTGAAACAAAAGATTTTATTTAAAGATTTCTTTTAACTTTGGAAAAATATTATATATAAAAAAATGGTAATAGTACTAATAATAGTGATGATAATAATAATAACATTAATAATAGTATTGATATGATAATAATAATAACAACAATAATAATAAACCATTTATTTTGACTTAAAGTATGTTTGAAGAAAATCAACTTGATTAAATACTTGTGAATTAGTTATTTTAAAATAATCGAGGATTTTAAATTATAAGTGCAATGTGTTCATAAAATAAATGAATGCGAAGAAACATGTGTGGTCTAAAAAAAATATTAAGTATGTTTGATGAGTAGGAAATGACTAAGTGTTGGCACAAGGCTAAGAGTGAGCTTCAAGTGGCTAGGGAATGCGGTTTAGAGTGTTGCATGGCAAAACACAAGTTAGGCGTTCCTGAGCATTGTTGGTGTGCTTAGGTCAATATAATGTAGTAGGCTCGCAACATGAGCATATGGTAAAACATAATGTGTGGTAAATGGTTGAGTAATGAGTCGTGGAAATCATTTCGATATTGTAAGGCGATTGAGTGGTGACGTATAAACGAGTTATACAAAGGTTGTGTGTTCCGTGTAGGGCTTTTATTCTTTGGTTGGGTTGGCTTTGGGTATATTGGGTTTGTGTTGCGTTTTAGGTTGGTTATGGCATAGATTTGGTGTTTATGCTTGTTGTTGTGGTTGATGTTGATGAGTTATGATGCATTTGGGTCATCATGGTCGGGATAACGACTGCCTATTGCTTGAAAATTTGGGTTGTCACTTTACAGGTTAAGTTTCGAGGGCGAAGTCGAGGAACTAGAGAAGACCTGTTGCGAAGCGGAAATGATTAACATGAAATGGGACATAAATATGAAATTCGAATTACCATGCTAAATAAACACTACATGAAACATTCCTGAAATCTTAATTACTCTATATAAATCATATAAATAAATAAATAAAATCACATGAAACAAAATTTGAATTCGAGATTGAAATATCCGTGGTCCAACATGGTTTTTCGCATTTCAATAAGAATTTCATAAATAATCAAATTAAAACTATATCAAATTTGAAATCAGAATATCCATGAACCACGAGTGATTTTCTTATCCCAATACTCACCTAATATAAACGGTAAAATCAAATTGAAATCGAGTGTTCATGTATCACCATGACATTTCGAATTTTCTGTTAAACCAATATAATAACTGAATAAAGAAAACAAATTGAAACTCGACTATTCATGTATCACCATGACTTTTTGAATTTCAATTAAAACCATAATAAATGAATATATAAATAAAGAAAACGAATTGAAACTCGACTACTCATGTATCACCATGACTTTTCGAATTTTCACTTAAAACAATAATATTAAATAAATAAAAAACTATGGAAAACGAATTAAAAACTCGACTATTCATGTATCACCATGACTTTTCGAATTTTCAATTAAAACCATGAATATATAAATAAAGAAAATGAAATGAAAACTCGACTATTCATGTATCACCATGACTTTTCGAATTTCCAATTAAAACCATAATATAAACAATTGAGTCTTTGGAATCATACATTGCATGTACCACCATGACATGTATGGAATTTTTAAGAGTAAGAGTGAAACCACTTTCTATTCACAAAGGAAAATAATCACATTTGATAACTTAAAGTAGTAGTTCGTATGACGTTTGGTATGGTATATTTGGTCTAATAAGTTTCAGCACCCTTTCCGAACCCTCCAAGTAAGCAACCAGGTCCTGTGGTTGATTGTGATTTATACGCATTTCTCATCCTTAAGTTTAATACTACGGTGTCAAGGATTCAAAAAAAAACAAGTGTATCCTTCTTCCACTTACCACATACCCGTCGAGTAAAACCATCATTAATGACAACGAAAAATCGAAATATCAAAACACGAATTATTACATTAAACATCAAAAATTCGTTGAAAAATATAAAATATTACAAAATTGCTTAGGCATAAGCCTTAGAGTTTGTTTGTGAGTAAGTGTGCATGCGACGTTATAAAATATTATAAATATACTTGAAGCATATGAACAATCTTAAAAGATGCGGGCATATAAGACATAGAGTATACATGCAATTGGGGCCCTAAAATAAACTATAACTATACAAGGTCGTTACGTCTAACCACCTATCTTATAGTTACGGCTCTAATACCAATCTGTAACACCCCGACTTTTAGCGGAATACGCTCGGGTGCAACGTACAGATCACTCATAAGCTCGTAACACTATTAATAGAGACAATATATTTATTTTATTTCATAATTTCACAAGTACACAGATAGTTTGATAATGAGACAAAAAGAACATCACATCTAAATGAAGCAAATATTATTCATTGAAATAATCCTATGGTATAACTAATTTTCTTGTCCTGTCACTTCATCGTATCAACCTGCAGCACGTTTAAAATAATATATTTTGTCAACAACACATGTTGGTGAGTTTTCATAAGTTTTTGCGTATATATATATAAAATGTGTTATTCAACGATCGTCATGCAATAAACATTCAAACATATTGTAAATGAAATCAAATTGGGTCGTCCTCCCGTTCATTTAGCCAAAGCCGCAAAAGTCGGGGAAATGAGAACCACCTTACGTAAACAACCGAAGTCGTAACGTTAGATGGCGCAGGTACGTCCCGTCGGACCCTCCCACTATGTGTATGCGTTTGCGTAACTTCCACCATAAAAACAGTAACCACGTTGCAAGCAAGTTCACGTATAATCATAAACAATATGCAAGAATAATATTAACATGTACGATAAATGTGAATCGTTTTGTAAACAAGCGCATAACTAACGAAATAAAAACTTGTGACATGCTACACCCCAAAAATATTAAAAGAGGTAAAAAGGTTGGGGAAATGAGAACCACCTTACGTAAACAACCGAAGTCGTAACGTTAGACGGCGCAGGTACGTCCCGTCGGACCCTCCCACTATGTGTATGCCTTTGCGTAACTTCCACCATAAAAACAGTAAACACGTTGCAAGAAAGTTCACGTATAATCATAAACAATATGCAAGAATAATATTAACATGTACGATAAATGTGAATCATTTTGTAAACAAGCGCATAACTAACGAAATAAAAACCTGTGACATGCTACACCCCAAAAATATTAAAAGAGGTAAAAAGGGGTTATGAAAAACTCACGTGTTAAATATGCGAGTAGAGAGCGAAAAATGCCTTTAAGCAAGTGAACCGACAAAGTTTGGTTCAACGAACGACCCTAGATAAATAAATAGATGAGCTTAAAAAGAATTTGCGCAAAGAAAGTAATTTGGCTATTACGTTCGGTTTATGACAACGCAATTTATAAAGAAAAATATATATTTTTGGGCTTATAAATAAAAAAAAATTGGTTATTTGATTTGTTAAGTTAATTTATTTTAGTCTTAGAAAAATAAACGGGTTAAAATAAATATTAATTAATTTAGATGAGTCAGGTTTGTTCCAACCGAACAACTAATTAAGAAAACTTGTTTAAATAATGGTTCGTTTTTTGGTCGGGCACGAACCCGGTTATTGAGTCGGGTTTGTGAGTAACATAATTTGAATAGGATGAAGTAGTATGTTAAAAAAATGTTTGTTCTTGATTATTAGTTTGTAAAAATAAAAGTTGACTTTTAAACATAAAATTCATAAACCGAACATAAGCGAGTCGATTACGAAGGATGATATACCTCCATGAATGTCGTTTGGGTTGTCATCATGGAAACATCATGGAAAAAATATGAAAAGCGTCATGAATATAAATACAAAAATAATTCACCATTTATTAATAAATAAAGATCGATAAGGTGTCAAAATTTAAAATGGGTCGGGTTTTTGGGTTTCAAAAATGACAAATGTCACAGTTTTATCTGCAACTCTTCGAAGATTGCTTCACCCCTTAGTGCACTAACCCACAAAAGGAAAGTTTATGAATGGTGTTCTTATCAATGCTCTAAGGACATGCTTTGCAATGCTCTAATCCTTGCTCTTCCCGAAGGAAACGACGATTTTGTCATCTTTTGTGACGCTTCAATTCAAGGTCTTGGTTTTATTCTTATGCAACGAGACAAGGTCATTGCTTACGCTTCGCGTCAACTCAAGTTCCATGATAAAAATTACAGGCCGCACGATCTCGAACGTGGTGCGGTCGTGTTTGCCTTGATAAATTGGAGACACTGCCTTTATGGAACGAAATGTGTGGTCTTCACACGCATACCTCTCACTACAAATGGCCGTGACCCGAGACCAAGATAAGGCCAAACCAATCTCGGATTCTCGTAGAACTTAATTATACGAGCAAGATTCAACCCGAAAGTTTCATATCCAAGCTAACCGTAACCTAAAAGCATGAAAAGGTATGTTCTTTACACTTAAAGGTTATGTTTTTATGAACGGTTTGCCCTAAAACTTAGTACAAGGGCTAATAGGGTAGTGTAATACCATAAAATTGTAAACTTGATGATTAATATGGACTTAATGAACTTGTTGATATATACGATTCATGTTAAAAACCCTAGATCTAGCCTAAACGGGTTTAGGACCAATAAAGGTTCGAACTTTATGGACATCCGGACTAGATCTTAGACAAAGGAGGATATGGAAATGGTTAAGGGTTGATATGGTGCCATAATAGGAGTATTAATGTTATGGTATATAATGATAATGATGATAAAGGAATATACAATAGCAGTTCATTCGAATACAAGATCCTATGACAAACCCAACTCGAATACAAAGTGTTCGAATACAAGAAAAGAGGATAGGTTGTATTCGAATACAAAGAGAAAGGAATCCAATCCGAATACAAGTTTACAAGATTTCAAATACAAGCCATTCGCATACAATATGCAATTCGCATACAATGTGAAATTCGCATACATTATGTAATTCGCAAACAGTGTGAAATTCGCATACAATATGTAATTCGCATACATTATGTAATTCGAATACAATAAATTCGCATACATTATGTAATTCGCATACAATGTGAAATTCGCATACATTATGTAATTCGCATACAATGTGAAATCGCATACAATAGTATTCGAATACAATGTCTTGCAATGCCTTACGAGGCAATTAGAATAGACCAGACTTAACCATTTTGCATAAACCTAAATAATGTGATTAGCAGAAGTATTGATACACTAAATTAACGTACAGTTAGCCGAGCTCAGTTAAAGAAAAGAATAGCCGTTAACGGCGAACATCACAGGATTCAGGTAAGTTTCTAGCCCTATTCCTTGTTATGTTTTCGGGGCTGCGTGCTTACTCGATGTGTTTAGTTAATACACTTACCTTAAGTGGTAAGTGTATGCCTTGTATGATTATTGTAGGAATGAATGCTTGACGGTGCGTGTACGATCTTCGGATATTGCATGCACCGCCAGGAGGAAGTTTGACGATATAATTGTTGTATATGATGAATGAATGATGCATGTATGTATGAAATTATAATCTATACTAATTAATAAATAAAGGTTTCCTTACGCCACGTGTCATCCTTTTAGCCCATCATTCCTCTCAAATTCCATCCTCCCACCACACTCCTTTTACAAACCCGGTTCATATCCTTACCCGACCCATTTAACTACTTATAACCCGAATAAACACATTAGTGATTTTCTAGAAACCCTATTTCTCCCTTTTCCTTATATGAAAATCATTCAAATTAATATCATTACCAATTATAAAACTTTCTAAAATATTTTACAGCCACCTTTTTCCGTTTTCAGTTTTCACCAAACTTGAATCCTTTTAACCCCAAAAGATAAAACCTGGAACACACACCAAAATCAAAATTTAAATTTGTTCAAAACCCTCATATAATCAAACCCATGAAACCCTCTTTCAATCAATCAAACTAATCAATCCAATCCAACCGATGTCCGATTCCTCCGCCAATCGCACAAAATCCAATCTCTCTTCTCATTGATCCGACAATTCTTTGCCCAAAATTCAAAATCACCAGCAACAATACTTAAAATTTATATCTAGAAAACCAAAATAAGAAACTTAGAATTTCATCTTCAAAATCACTGCGACCAGAACTAATGATTTTCTTCGATTTCTCTAATATATATGAGAAATCCTAAATCATTTTTCTAGAGTTTGGTAATGTTTCTTCAAGAAGCTGTAAATCAATCTTTATTTCACTAACACACTTATCAACAATTATAATAATCGGTTTCAAATTTCAAATACAATATATACCATCTATAAATATATATATTTTATTTTTAGTATCTTATCATTCTACACCTTAGTAATAGTCAACTAATTGAAACACACAATGTATCTTACTTATTTAAACATACAATGTTGTTAGAACGCATCAATGTTGATTTTAAATGTACAACATTGACGACTCATTTGCTCTATCGTCAACTAAACTGTCGAATGTTCACTCAAAGGATGTGTCCGATGCAACTTGGAATAACAAACTGTTGATTCCAGAAACAAAGAAGTAGATGTTTTTTAACGTTACAGACAGTTTTCTTTTTTATTATCCTGTTTCATTGTTTGCTCATATTATGTTTCTTTACAATTTGTTTTGGGATAATGTTTGTGTTTTTCTGTTATCATATGTCTGACTTCATGAAGATTGTTTTTTATTGCTGAAATGGCATGATTGTTTTATAAAATTTTATCTCTTTACAATTTTATATTATCTAAACATTTGATGTTATATGAAATGAAACGTTATGTTTCATATTTTTTGGTACTAAGACATCCTTTGAATTTTTAAAATATAATAGCATCAACTTTATGCACTTACTATCGTTGTTATAAATACTATTAGAAAGCACCGTATATTTGTACACGAAAAAACATATAGTAAAATTATTTTATTATAATCCGATTAAAAAATTTAAACATCATTTTCTAATTGTTTATAAATTAATTATTTGCTACATGTATGTTATGCAACACTAAACTTTTAATTGCCAAATATTTTACTGTTAAGTAATATGGTTACTATAAAAAAACTTCTAATTACTATTAAAAAAGAATTGTTTCGATAAAATATAATCATAAGTTTACGTATATTTTTTTATTAATTTAACTCATGACATTATTAATTTGTATCATATATATTGTATTCGGTCATAATATATTTAGCATGTCTTGCTATCAATGTATTAGTAAAAAAACATATTATTTTACTATAATGTATGTTTCTATTTTTTATATTTAATTCTTAAATTTTCTTATCATGACTTTTTATAATTGATATTTCAAATATTTTGAACTTATAAAATTAAATTTGTTAATCCTGTGTTAAACACAGGTAGCTAACCTAGTTATGAATATATAGAAAGGTATGGATGGTTGTACAAAATAAGGGAGACCGGACCCTAATAATATCCGAGGATGGAGGGTACCGGGCCCTAATAATATCCAAGGATGGAGCGCACCGGACCTAATAATATCCGAGGAAGAAGGGAGACCGGACCCTAATAATATCCGATGAGGGTACCGGATCCTAACAATATCTAAGGTATGTAGGGCGAAATTATCTTTATAATGTAAGGTTAGTTATGAATGTATTGTGAAAGTTAAAGAAAGAGAATACGAAGGAATGAAAGTATGTATATGAAAGCAATGTGAACAGGTTAAGTATGAAGGGTGTATATATACCTTCGGGCATGTATACATGTATGTGAACTAATTGTGTGATTAACTAGAACTCACTCAGCGTAGCTGACTTTTAGTATGCACGCAGGTGAGTAGAATGAGGCAGTTCACTTGACGTGGACACATGGTATGGACTTGAAGACACTGGCATCTCAAAAGAGAAAAATGTTATGTTGACTTAAAGACTTATGTTTTATTTAAAAAGACAAAGAATGTTTATTTAAGACAAGATATGAATGTTATGTAATGTATATATATGGTTGAAGTTTTATATTCTGCGAAAGCTTTAATTAATTATGATATTTGGGACTGTGTTTATGAGTAAATCCAACAATGTAGGGCACGGGGAGTGGGGCCTTACAATTTGCACGCACGTGAGATCTATAAAGAAGCATGAGGATGTAACGTGGTTTGATCTAAACTGACCTACATCCACAGGTGGCAGCTAGGTATTTAATATTTAGTGACAACGATTACAACAACATAATGTGAAATATATAGAGACAAAACTAGGATTTGTAACTTATTATAAACAAAAAAATCTCTAAACCGGGATGGGCTTAGGGCCAACCACCCCTGCACCTGTCTCCTCTTTAAGCTTCAATTAATAAACTGGGCCCAAACAAGGCCTACAAACCCAACAATCATAGCAAATAATTAATCATATTATAAAAGGGCCGTGTAAGCTATGATTGCCACAAGTAACAACTGTATACCCTGGGAATTAAAGCAAGTATTATTGTGCGAGAGATTAGCATTAGATGTGGTAAGATAAGTTCACACCATACCATAGATGTTTTGATTATAATCTTTTATGTGTTCTCTCAATCCAATATGTGACATAGCCTTGGTTTTTACATTCTGGTTTGGTCTGTAACCTGTCTTTGGGATAATGGGTCGTCGGGTTGGGTTGGAGGTATAAGGTGGATATGAGTAGATGGCATTTAAAATTATGATAACGGTTAAAGGATGCTAAATGGTTTCATTCTGACTTGTTGTTGTTGTCATATTTTTAGAGTTAACATGTTGTACGTTACCAATACTGCCATTATTTTCGAGGCTGATCACCGATGAATATAGTATAAGCTTGGGTAAAGTTGTGTTGCTACTACCATGTTGTTGATGATCTTCTTCTAGTTTTGATATAAGGAAAGAAGATCATATAGATTCTTATATAGGCTAAATTACCCAAATACAATGTTTCTATAAGCTGGGAAACAAATAACAAACCAAATAAAAGGGATAACCCATTGTTCTCAACCCAACCCAACCCAACCCAACCCACTCTTGGTTAGATCAAAAAGGGAATAAATCCAACAGTTTATGTCCTTAGCTGCTAATGATAAAACAGTTATAGCTTCAACTAGTTTAAAAATTGATGCTTGAAGGTACATTTACTATCTATATGAGATAATTTGTGGAACCTGATGCTAATTTTGACGTTATTTTACTAATCTCGTGAAAATACGTTAAAAGTGGTGGAAGGTTAATCAGGCATCATGTGGTGGCGTTGATAGACGAAAGAAAAGTGTACATGTACCAATCGGCCGGTGTCCCGATGGTTGAGTGTTATGTGTCTTATGTCCAAGGCTTGATGCAAAACTACTATCGAGCCGGGGGTTTCACCGGAAGCAGCCTCTGAGCCTCTCTATTTTTATGGGGTAGAGGTAAGGTTGTCTACATCTTACCCTCCTCATACCCTACCATAGCTTTGCTATTGGTGGGATTTATTAAGTACGATGATGATGATGATGTGGAACCTGATGCTAGTGTGATCGAATGGGATGAAACATTTGTGAGCTGTAAGAATAAATATATTTTATATATTTATTTATATGGCCATCATTATCATTTATATAATAATAGATCAAAATAATTAATTATACCTTATTATATATTAGCTTGGTAATTGTTGATGGGCCATATTACTCTTAATAGCTAATAAAGGGTTTCCCCTTGAGTGTATATATAGAGAGAATAAATTAACATCATAACCTAATCTCACACACATAAGTAAATCATGTGTCTAATCTCTCTTCTAAACCGGGTTCCTCTCAAGAACCCTAACCATCCTTAACTATACATCCTAAAGGGGAACTCGATCAACCTGACAACTATGTCGTCTACATCCTTCTCTGATGCGGTTAGTACTCTCCATGCTATAACAGGTACACATATAATTATAGGTTTATCATATTATTCATGTTTTCCATTATCACCTTGAGGAATTGATCAACATGTGGTATCAAGAGCGATGTTGTTTAATAGGTTCTTCATGGTTTTCCATTAAATCTGGATTTAAACCGGAAAACTTGAATCTAAAGTCTTGATAAAACCTAATTTTGAATTTATTTATGCTTGTACTCATTGAAATCGGTTTATAAATAAATTGTTTAAAACTTTTAGAACCCGATTTCACATTAAAAACCTTTTAAAAATTTATGGTTTTTCAGTGATGTTGTTCGTGTTCATCATGGGTTTTTTGAAAATAATACATATTTTGGTTAAAATTTAGATTACAATTGTGTTTTTTCTAAAATAATTGAAAAACACATCTCCAAGGATTTTTTGAAATCTGAATAATTATTAAGAATATAAATTTCAAAATTAAACAAATCTTGAAGATAAAATTAATCTCTAACAATTTGAATCAAAATATTATTACCTTAAATAACTTTTTGGATTTTAATACTTACCGAAATCTCGGACAAACTGAGATTTCATCAAAACCGAAATCTCATTAAAACCGAGATCCCATTAAAAACCGAAAACTTATTATAAAACCGATAACCTGAACTCATAATTTTACCGATAACTCATTACTAAAATCGAGAACTCATTACAAAACCGAAAACCAAAACTTTTCTAATCTAAGCAGGTTATTATTAACTAATTAAATGTTTTGTAAATACTTATAACTTAAAAACCTTTTACAAAACATAAAAAAGCTTAACTTAAGTGAATTTTGATGTATCACTTCTGCCCAAAGGTGATGTGTTACATCTACCCTATCATTTAAGTCTAACTAAAGCTTTTGTTAGTTTTTGCCTAAGATGATACAAATGTCTCACTTCTGCCCAAAGGTGATGTGTTACATTTTTATCTAGCAAAACTAGCCCGTGCATAATTAAAATAATTGTCTCACTTCTGCCCAAAGGTGATGTGTTACAATTGTTTTGCACATATACTTAAATAAATTTTAATTCTGCCCAAAGGTGATTTATTTTTTGCTTAAGTAGAACTATTAATTATAGTCTATTAGTTTGATGTTAATAATAGACATATCACATCTTCAATAAAATATAGTGATCCTCATATTAATGATCCTTCATTAATCTAATGATCCACAAACTTTAATCTATATTATTTTAATATCCCATACTATTACTCACTATATTTTCTTCCATAAATAACGATCTCATCCAAATCATCCACTCTAATCTTAAAATACAGTTGAATTTTGTCTCATAAAGAGTTTTAATAACATTTAGCTCTTCTCAATTTTAATTATTCATTAAGACATGATATGGCAATCCTACTGCTCTTTCTAATAACAATCATTCTATTGAAAACTAGAGCATAACAAATGGGATGAGTCAATCATAATGTCTCTTATGATAATGATAATCAAGAACTTATTTATATAGATGTTACCACTAGAGTTATTCTTGATTTAGTTTTTCCTAAGACTAATCAAAATAACTCATAAGATGCATGCATTCCTTCTAAATTCTAACTATAAGGTTAAATGGTATTCCTGAATACATCATAATATACAATTTCCATGACCCATAAAATTAAGGGTTCGCACATGAAAATAAGTACAATTTTATAGTACATTACATACTAAAATTTTCAATAGTACAATTTGGTGCATTACGAATCAACTATAACACTCAGAACTACCAAAGGAAAATGAGTGTGTTGATCAGCAACATGTGTACACGAAAATAAGTAGAAATAAGATGTTATTCAACTAACTACCACTAAAACCTAAAAGAAGATAATTCTAAGGTTCATAGACAAAATACAAGTATCACTTCCAGCTCTAAGTTCTCTAAGGATAAGTCTCATTGCAAAAATATGTCATTAGATTAGGCATAAGCAACAAGACTATCCATAATCCAAAAGAACATCTGGCTAAAACAGTAGTCATATATTAATGATATTTAAGTCTGCTAATCCCAATATTCCAATTAACACGTGATAGGTTGAGTCTAGTTCTAAGAGTTTCTTTACTGATATCAACAAATAACTAACATGAGTGTTGGTGACAAAATTTAAATGTTAAGGTTATTAGAACCATGATAAACTGTCTTCTAATTACGCTTTATGATAACTTAAATATTCTGGAGATTAATCAGAATTTAGTATAATACTTAAGTTACATTATGACAGTTATAAGGTTTGCATAGCCAACATAAAGTCACTCTTACCTTAAACTCTTATATTAATTGTTATCAATATCTGGATTGAAACATTTATAAAATAGAACTAGATGATAATGTATACTTTCACAACTTTTGTTATAATGCAAATAAAAATTTAATGAAAGACAAATGAAACCTATAATATTCATCTATTAAAACCAAATTTCATGAGAAATCATGACATGGTTGATGAGGGTGATTTTTCATATAATCTCATTCTTAGTGATTTTAAATCATGTGTTAAATGCCCTAAACATTACTTGGCTTAAGGAATAAGTATGGGTCCACCATAAGTTATATTTCACTGACATTCGTGGAACTTATTCATACGGAATATTCAGACATAATTATTTTATCATTTAAAAGGCTATTTACTTGTATATAATTTGTCTTCTATCATTCATGGTCTTAAAGAGATCCATTCATATATACTTAATATGATTTCTTCTAAGTATGTCCCTAAGTTTCTTATGACACATAAAGGAAATCAAATTAAGTCTAACGTATGTATGACAAATTCCCACATCACGTACATCATTGAAACTTCTCATGTAGTTATTCTTATAGATATCGAATATTAGTGGGAGCCTTAAGTGTCTCAATCATAACTTACAAGATTTGCAAGAGGTGGATGATTGAAAACTTGATATTATCTTAATTACACCTCTTGTATAAGACAATGCTCCATCACAACACTATTTCATCAAAACTTATCTCTGTAGAATTTATAACTACTTTTACAAAAGTTTCATTGTTGCTTAAACGTGGGCATATTCATATTTCTTACTAAACTAATCCTCGCCAAGAGAAACTACAACTTATATTATTAACTTGTTTCTCTGTTAGAATCTATTGGTCTTTAAATACTGATCATAAGTATGCTAATTTCCTAAAGGTTTCTAAGGTCAGTGGAAGCAGTAAGAGTCTTTATAATGACTTGTTAGAAGTACAAGAGGCGGGGGAAAGAGAGATATTAAATTTTACTCCAATTACACCTCTTGTACACCATACTGCGTCAAATCTTACACACTTAGAATCCTGAAAATGATAGAAACCTAACTAAGAGCTAATCCATAAAACTGAGACTTTTAAAATTACCCAATAATCAACTTAGGAGGCCATCTAAGTTTTAAAACCTACTAAATTTGATGCTTATGTAACCTCCCTAACTAAAGTTGAATTGGATGTTGGAAAGTTTAATGATCATACCCCTTATAATTAAACCATTATCATCAATCATAATTGACTCCATAAGTCGCTAACGTTTTGAGATTTTGTTGAATCACCTAAAGGTGTTCATAACTAAACTAAATCCTAACACAAACGATAAGACACTAAGAAGCATAATTGATTATTAAAGGTTAGATTTAAAAGGGAATAAATCATCAAAATATCTTATAACCTATATTATAAAACATTTCTTTGAGGATCATCACTGTTCAAGTAGCTTATAATAGTTAAAGAGCTACGTTAGAAGAACATTAAAACAACTTTACCTAATAACTGACTTACATATCTACATACTCATAAAACAACCTAAATGTTATAAACTGAAGGTTAATGAACATTTAGTCTATAAGTCAATAAAATCCATATATGGGTTAATGCAAACATCAAAATTTGATGAAATATTTATACAATTATTTTCATCAAAAACCAAGTGGATTAATGTACATACCTCAAGATGAGTGGGAGCAACTAAAAACAAATTTGTCCTTATATAGATGACATTCTTCTGACAAGTATATGTTACATAAGTCAAAGCATTGTTCACACACTTTGATATGAAATATCTCAAAGATATCCCTTACATAATAGATATCATAACATTCTGAGATAGACCCAAAAGGACATTAATTTTGTTCTATAAGTTTTATCTTAAATGGGTCCTTACACATGTAACAAACAGTATTGCTCTATTTAGAGGATAATAGGATCATTGAGATTATTACCTTATGCTTCATTAGTAGAAGCCTTATGTAGGTTCAAGTCTATACTCGCTCAGATATTACTCAAAATTGTAACACACTAGATATGCCTAGATTAATGTGAAACATCTAAAAGAGTATTAAAATATCTTTAAAAGAAACGAGAGACTATAATTTAAAAGAAGAAGTGAGAATTTAAACCAATATATTACTCTAAACTTTGTCATATTCAGAGATAAGAAAACGTAATTTTCAGGATATATTCTTATGTTATAAGATAAATCTATCTCATGGAGGAGTCATAATAAACTGATAACAACAATCTAAGTCATAACAATATAATATGTTGATTAATTACAACGTTGTTGTCAATAAATGTTGTTGAATATCTATTAGTGGACTCATAAGTTTTATTAAACTCCAAATAACTTATATATTGAAGACTAATTGTGATAACGTCAGCTACCATGTTTTCTCAAATAGTAACAGTTTGATAGGTGTTGCATTAAATTTTGATATGAAATTAATTATTCGTTTACGAACGAATTGAGGAATCTAAATTTTCATATTGAATACATTCATGATATGCTTAAGGATCCTATAACTAAAGGTCTATTACCCATAAGTATTATGAAAGCGCTTATAATCATGAGGGGTTTATTAATGACCACGTACAACTGCATATCGTACTATGAATGATTAACTATTAAATTTCCTCATCAGTTTTGGTTTTGTACGTCTCTTAATATGTTCTGCATGCATAATGACATATAGACGAATTAAATATACAAATAAAACGTTCTGAAGGGCTTACTTGAAAATTTTGATCATAACTACTTAGGTTTTAAATAAGGACTGCAGTATGATTAATGGGGGTCTTGAGCTGATGTTCAATTCAATGACTGTATTTCTCTGCTCTAGTTTGAGTTTAAATTGGTTTTTTTAATTATAAATAATATTTATGAAAGTTACTAATATACTTATGATTTGATGAGACCCAATACCCGTTTTGTTTTTTTTACTATAAAATTGGTTTTTTAATTTAAATAATATATATATATATATATATCTTTTTAAAATAAATAAGATATTATTTTTAGTATATCCTATTTTATAGGATTTTTACATCAATAATTTGATAAGAATAATTTTTAATTTAATGAGATGTTATAACCCGTCTAAGGGATATCTAGGTTTGCTAAGACCCATATCCACGAATTCGGGTCAAATGCATAAGAAGCCTCCATTTAAAAATCAAGCAAATCTGGTGACTCCAAAAAAAGGGGGAGCGACCACATCACGACACGTAGGATTTTTATATCTTCGTTTATATATATTATAGATATAAAGTTAAAAATCCTTAATTTATTATGTAATTAGTAAGAAAATTCAGGGGCAATACCAAAAACAATGACAAAGGCAAATTATAAAGTTACGGTGACAGGTGTTACGACGTTGGAGGCAGGAGTACGATTGTGGCGGCACATTGAAGGCATCTAGAGAAGAATAAATAAAACCTATAATATATATGTATACAAGTTTACCTGAAGTACGGGAAAGATACAAAGATATACAAGCGAACGTTTGAGATTTGTAGAATTAATCGAATACCAAATACCAAAGATGTAATCTAACTTAGACTTGACTTGTGTATGTTGGATCATGTTAAAGAGAAAAATGCAACTTTAACTTTGAGTTGAAAGTCACGAAATACAATGAATTAATTTAACTTCATACAACCAAACGAATATCATGTGTTTATGCAATTAATTTATTTTGATCATGGCGCTTAATGACTTAATCGTTAATTTCAGATTTTCCTAGAAAATTATCTTTATATGATTATAAGATTCTTGAAAAGTAATTGAAAAGGTTGTATCGTGTCAATCGCCCATTCTCAATTTCTGTTTCAATTTGTTGCAAAATTATATAAATAAATAAAATCCAAAAAGACAAAAACCACTTCCGTTGACAACCACGTATAGGAAACATGATATGATATATTGCCTTATTGGCAAAGTTTTATATTCAAAACATTAGGCCATGTGTAATGGAGGGGCTATAATTAGAGGCGAATTGTGTCACGTGGCGTCCAGTCAGCATGAAGTGAAAAATTATTTTTGGGGTATAATGGTGTAGGGGCTACAAGTTGGGCCCATAGTTTCTTTTTTTATTATTTTCTTTTTTTATTATTTTCTTTTTATAATAAACTAAACAAATAAAAACCAGTTTATTTAAATAATTAAATAAAAATGCATTAAAATCAAAAAGAAATACCAAAAAATTAAAAAACATAACTAATAATGCATTAAAATTAAAAAAATACATAACTAAAAAAATACATAACTAAAAATATTAAAAATCATAACTAAATAAAATACTAATATCCATTATATTCGCGTATTTTTTCCATTCGTTGTCGTTGTAATAATGCGGCCTCTTCGTGTAACCCGGCCGCTTTGAAGGATTTGTATTCTTCACTCATTTCCCGCAATTCAAACATTTGGGCAATCTTTTCGTGTTGTTTGTCGGTTTCTCTTATGGCCTCGTTGAGTTCCTTGACACACTTTTTTTGTTTTTTGACGATTTCTCTCATGGTAGCTATTATTATTTTTTAACAACTTTTTTTTTAAAAAAATATATAATTAAAAAAATAAAAAAAATAAAGAGTTTTAAAGAGAAAAATGTCCTTTGAAAATTGTTTTTTTTGTTCTACGTTAAGCAGGAAATGATATTATTACCAATGTGCTAACGAACTCTCAGAACTTTTGAAAAATATAATATAATAATAAAAAAAGGGATGGTTTGCATATCTGATTTGGGATGTGTCGGTAGGCCCAACTAGCTTTGATAGTTATATATTTTATGGTGATATAAAAGCTCGAAAAAAAGAGAAAAAAAAAAGAAAAGAAAAAGAAAAAAAAAGAAGTATGTATTGAAAGTTATGTTTGTGTATTCTCAAAAGTTGTTCAAGACAAGCAAAATGCTTATGAAGAAAGTTATGTATTATAAAATGTCAAATAAGCATTCTTTAAAGTTAGTAAAAGAGGCCAAAGATGCACATACTAGACGGGACTTAGAGTTTACGTGTTACCTTGGGGATAGTGACTTTGAGGATACACTATTGGGGCTCGAAGGTTCTTAGTCAATAAATAAAAATTAGGAATTTATAGAACAAAGTCCAATAATATTTAGGAATAGCTCGTACGACCTCCACATGACCATTCATCCATCCAAAATTCACCGAGTGCATCTAATTAGTACTATCAACGAGTCCTTGGCTTATGGTGATTTTTGAACCAGTCTGCTTCGACTCTACTTTTTTCTAGCTCTCTTTGTCTGAGATGGGGTAGGTGTAGCCTTGATTTTTGGACTTAAAACGTTTAATGCAAAAGGGGGGCTTGATTGGCTGGTGGCTGGGTTTAAGTGGACAACAATATCGGCGATCGCGGTCAATATGTCGGGATGTTTCTTGTGCTTTAATAATGATTAATAATCTGGGAGTTTGTTGTTTTTCAATTGGTTATGATCCTGTGTAGATTTATTTTTCAGGGACGGAAAAATCTTAAGTGTGGGGATCTTTGATGTGTTTTACAACGAAAAAGTACTAATTAGATGCACATCAAAGAAATCTACACATCAAATATTTGATGTGTTTTACAACGAAAAGGTACTTTTACAACGAAAAAGTACTAATTTGATGTGTTTTACAACACATCAAATATCTCCACACTTAAGACTTTTTCGTCCCTGAAAAAGAAATCTACACAGGATCATAACCAAGTGAAAAACAACAAACTCCCAGATTATTAATCATTATTAAAGCACAAGAAACAGCTCAACATATTGACCGCGATTGCCGGTATTGTTGTCCACTTAAACCCAGCCACCAGCCAATCAAGCCCCCTTTTGCATTAAACGTTTTAAGTCCAAAAATCAAGGTTACACCTACCCCATCTCAGACAAAAAGAGCTAGAAAAAACTAGAGTCGAAGCAGACTGGTTCGACAAATCATCATAAGCCAATGACTCGTTGATAGTACTAATTAGATGCACTCGGTGAAATTTGGATGGATGAATGGTCATGTGGAGGTCGTATGAGCTATTCCTAAATATTATTGGACTTTGTCCTATAAATTCCTAATTTTTATTTATTGACTAAGAACCTTCGAGCCCCAATAGTGTATCCTCAGAGTCACTATCCCCAAGGTAACACGTAAACTCTAAGTCTCGTCTAGTATGTGCATCTTTGGCCTCTTTTACTAACTTTAAAGAATGCTTATCTGACATTTTACAATACATAACTTTCTTCATAAGCATTTTGCTTGTCTTGAACAACTTTTGAGAATACACAAACATAACTTTCAATACATACTTCTTTTTTTCTTTTTCTTTTCTCTTTTTTTCTCTTTTTTTCGATCTTTTATATCACCCTAAAATATATAACTATTTCTAAGCTCGTAAAAAGATGGACCTGTGGTGTGTGCTGGTTTGAGTGCATTTAATTCTTACCATCTCAAAGTTTTCAGATTATGGTAATCCTCCGTAAGCATCGAAATTCGGTTTCACCGTTTTTAAATTATTATATATATAAAAACATGCTAAAGAGGACTATCAAAGCTAGTTGGGCCTACCAACACATCCCAAATCAGATATGCAAACCATCCCTTTTTTTATTATTATATTATATTTTTCAAAAGTTCCGAGAGTTCGTTAGCACATTGATAATAATATCATTTCCTGCTTAACGTAGAACAAAAAAAACAATTTTCAAGGGACATTTTTCTCTTTAAAACTCTTTATTTTTTATTTTTATTTTTTTTAATTATATATTTTTTAAAATTTTTATTATTATTTTTTTATAACTTTTAAAAAAAAAAATTTCCTACAACTAAGTAAAATAAATTCTCATCCCCACACTTAGAACGAAATCGTCCTCGATGAGAACAAGGAAAAGAAATAAAATAAAAATAAAAACTTATAGTAATCAAAAGTAAAACAGAGAACGGGTTACTCCCCTAGTTTATATGCAGAATCTTCATCAGCTGTGTATCAATCGAGCAACCGTATAGCATTTCATTCGCGGCCGCAACCCCAGAAGAACCAGTTCCAAAACGCCATCAGAGCTACCATGCGCATAATAATACCTACAATAACTCAAACTCGCTCGCATGTAGCGGCGTACAAACAGAAAGCAAAAACATAAGAAATAAACATATTTTTGTGTTTTTGATTTTTTAATTTTTTTGATTTTTATAATTTTTTAATTTTTTGTATTTTTTTATTTTTTTAACAAACAAAAATAAATAAAACAGATAATAAAGAAAACCATGATACACACTCTACGACTCGGGCGGTCTCCCGAGTGATGCATCCACCGCGTCTACGCCTCGGTGAGCAGGTCAAGGTAGAACACCTCGACTGTCTGATCAGCTACTGGCTCACCTATGTAGTGCTTCAACCTCTGACCGTTCACCTTAAACTTCCCGCTTTCGTCTTCAATCTCAATTGTACCATACGGGAATACCTCAGTAATGGTGAACGGGCCTGACCATCGAGAATTCAGCTTTCCCGGAAATAATCGTAATCGGGAATTATATAACAAAACCCGACCCCCACACTTGAACTGTTTATCACCTCTCAACTTTCTATCATGCAGCTCTTTAATCTTCAACTTATAATTGTACGAGTATGCATAAGCATGATCGCGAAGTTCCTCTAACTCATGTATCTGATGGAAACGATTCTCGCCCGCGGATGAAAAATCGAGGTTAACTAGTAGGTAGTCGCAAGCCGATGGGTGACCCCATAGCGTTGCAATGCCTTCTTCATCTACGCGTTGCAGAAGTGAGTACCTGTTGGTACATGATGTCAGTAGTTCAGTGTCTAGTGTCTGTAATCGAGTTAGTGGGATTTGTATTTTTGTATTAAGCGAAGTTCTCACAAGTTCGCTGATATAGGCGAACTTGTGGAACAAGCGAAGTTAGGGACAACTTCGCCTAAACATGTTAGGCGAAGTTGTCGTCTGTTATAAGTTTAGGTTACGGCAGGTTTTGCATTAATGATTGTACGAGTTGTTTACGAGTTGTTTAGAGTTTGTGTAATCGGTGATCAGTGAATCACGTGTTTCCAGTTGCAATACAACGTGTCTTTGTTTATTGTAACGTGTGTTTGATCGTGTTAACGTATATCGTCTTCTACGCTCGTATCGTCTTACGTAGGGATCCGCACCTACGTAGAACGAGATATTCCGTGTAGATCCGGCTGGGAACCTACAATTGGTATCAGAGCCGTAAACAACTGCAAGTCCCGAATCTGGATCACTGCAGTTTCTTGACATGCTATCTTCACGGGAATCAGAACACTCACGGACTCGTGTATGACTGGGTAATCGCTTTTCTGCCTATCATTTGGAAAGATATATATGGAGACATGCACAACTCTTAAGGAGTTTCCACGTAAGATCGAGGAGATTTAGTTAGTATCACTTCTACTTTTACGCACCATAAAAAGCTACCATGACATACAATGACTGTTCTAAAGTCTTTTAGGCCTAATAACTTCACTAGTTAAGCACACAGAATCAGTTTGTCCATCACTTTCCAAGGTTGGATCAATTTTCTTTTAAACATTGTATAGACACTTTTTACGAAGTAGTAGACTTGAAAAATTATTTCATCTCCCTTAAAAAATTTTAAGATCTATCACCCCGTTCAAGTCAAAGTCATCAGGTAAACGGCTATCCTGAGGATCCAATGGATCAGCTGGACCGACCACATACGAGTATGTGTCCTTCTAACTAAGTATGAACGACTAAATTTTCAGCGAAAGAATAAAAACCCATCATAAACCGCCCCGGTCACTTTCAGTTATCTGGTTAATGGCTATCCTCATCCTCTACAGGTAGAAATGAGGACCAAACATATCCGAAGATATGTCCTTCAAACTGAAGCAACCGACATAATTCTAAGCGATAGTGACGTTTTTTTTTTTTTTTACAAAGACAAAACGAAAAACATGGTTACTCGGGATTGATCATCCCATTCAGGTCAACAAGGTTTTGAAAACGAGTTTTGTCAAACGCTTTAGTAAACAAATCAGCGAAATTATCTAACGAATCAACATTTTCGAGCACAATCAATTTCTTCTCAGCACAATCCTGTATAAAATGATGACGGATGTCAATGTGTTTAGTTTTGCTATGCTTTACGGGATTGTTAGTTACTGAGATAGCAGCAGTGTTATCTATGCAAATAGGAGTATGAGTGAAATTCAGACCGTAATCGCGCAATTGCTGTTGTATCCAAAGAACCTGGGAGCAGCAGTTCGATGCTGCCATGTATTCTGCTTCACAGGTAGAAATGGCGACTGAGGTCTGCTTCTTGCACTGCCATGACACTAATCTGCCTCCTAGAAACTGACATCCACCTGTTGTTGACTTCCGGTTCTGATTGCATCCTCCATAATCAGAATCCGTGTAGGCGACTAACTCCAAGTCTCCTCCTTTTGTGTACCACAACCCTAGCTTAGGCTTGCCTTTGAGATATCGCAATATCCTCTTCACACCCTTCAAGTGAGATTCCTTTGGGTTTGCCTGAAAGCGAGCACAAAGACAAACTGCAAACATAATATCAGGTCTAGAAGCAGTTAAGTACATTAAAGAACCTATGATTGCCCGATATTGGGTGGGGTCCACGTCTGCATCACCGTCTGAATCAGCACCCAATTTATGGTTGACGCAAACTGGAGTATCAAATGGAGTGCTGTCCTCCATCTTTAAGCGTTTGAGAACGTCATGGACATATTTAGTCTGATGAATGAACATCCCATCTTTCTTCTGATCAACCTGCAGTCCTAAAAAGAAAGTTAGTTCACTCATAGCACTCATTTCAAACCTCTTTTTCATGACGGCTTCAAATTCCTGACACATGGCGACTTTTGATGCAGCAAAGATGATGTCGTCCACGTAGACTTGCACCTGAAGAAAGTCGCTTCCTTTTCTCTTAAAGAACAGTGTGCTATCGATCTTTCCCCTTTCAAATTCATTCTCAAGCAGGTAATCTGATAGAGTTGAGTACCAGGCACGAGGGGCCTGATGTAGCCCATACAGCGCTTTACTTAGCTTGTACAAGTGATCAGGAAAGTCTGGGTCAGGAAAACCCGGAGGTTGCTCAACGTACACAACCTCATCGACTTTACCGTTAAGAAACTCACTTTTCATGTCTAACTGGAATACCTTCATCTCCTTGTGTGCAGCAAATGCCAAAAACAATCGAATCGCTTCCAATCTCGCCACAGGGGCAAACACTTCATTGTAGTCGATCCCCTCTTGCTGATTAAAACCTTTTACAACCAGCCTTGCCTTGTTCCTGATAATTATCCCTTTTTCATCTCTCTTGCATTTGAAAACCCATTTTGTGCCAATCGCATGCACATCCTTCGGTTTTGCAACCAAATTTCATACCTCCATCTTCTTGAACTGGGCTAACTCTTCTTGCATGGCTTCGACCCACGAGCTGTCCTTGAGAGCCATTTGATAGTTCTTTGGTTCAATCTGGCTGATGAAGCAGGTGTACAAGCATTCGTTAATGATGCATGTATCTTTAATGCTTGTGTAAACACAGGTGTGCTCATTCAAGCTTTGTCTTGTTTGTACACCGTCGGACAGATCACCTATCACGTTCTCCAAACGGTGATTTTTGTGAACTCTCGTAGTCGGAACCGAACTGACTTGCAGATTGTCTTCCAGGTTCGAAGGTAGCTCATCAATGGGTGATTGTTGTTGAGAGTGAAACGGATTGAAGAATTCCTCTTCTGTAGAAGTAGCAGGGGTATCGACAGCATTTGACGAGGAAGGTTGACATTCATCGTACTGCGGTCGTTGCACAAAATTTTCTTCCTCATCATAAAGCATCTTCGTGGCTATTGTCTCATCAACTTCTGCACAATCCAAGTAAGGCAAATTAAAAGATTTAAAAGCCTATCATAGTCGAAAGCCCCAGCGGGTCCCGTGCTTTGTATTGGTGATTTGTAACTTGTGATATCAGTGTTACACACCACTTCAACCTTGCTGGCCGATAGATTAAGACTCGTCTGTTGGGAGTCCCA
This sequence comes from Bidens hawaiensis, assembly GCF_021521415.1. Lineage (NCBI taxonomy): Eukaryota > Viridiplantae > Streptophyta > Magnoliopsida > Asterales > Asteraceae > Bidens > Bidens hawaiensis. Next base: position 121,008 of record NW_027505295.1, on the reverse strand, counting down.
ACAACATATCCGACTAAAATACATTCGTCGGCTATTTCACCAAATTTTGAGTTCGTCTTTAATATCGAACACGGGGACCCGAATGGTTCGAGACCACTCAAGTTAGGCATTCTCCCATGCATAAGTTCATAACATGTTTTATTCAATCTTTTAACAGTTAAAACTCTATTAAGGATATAACAGGCTGTTGCGACAGCTTCAGCCCAGAACACCACAGGAAGTTTCGAATCAGCCAGCATGGTTCTGGCTCCCTCAATTAGTGTTCTGTTCTTCCTCTCAGCCACCCCATTTTGTTGTGGAGTATACGGGGCGCTGTACTAGTGGTCTATCCCTTTCTGTAAATAGAAGATCTCCATCTGATAGTTTTTGAACTCTGTCCCATTGTCACTCCTGATGTATTTAACCCGTTTCCCCATTATATTCTCTACCTTGGTAATCAAATTTATTACCATCTGAACCGTTTCATCCTTTGACTTCAGGAAATATACCCAAGAATATCGAGAGAAATCATCAGTTATCACCAAGCAGTATGATGTTCCACCTAGGCTTTTTACATTCACGGGACCGAAGAGATCCATGTGAAGTAGGTCTAGGGTACTGACTATTGAATTAACCTTCTTGGTGTGATGAGCTTTCTTGTGTTGCTTTCCCTTTTTGCACGATAAGCATTGGTCTTCAAAGTTGAAATTCTTCAAGGGAACAGCCAGCACCAGCCCATTCTTGACAATGTAGTTCATTTTTCGAAGATGAATATGCCCCATTCTTCGATGCCATAACTCGGACTCTGATTCAGTTGCTTTTGACAGAAGACAAGATTCTTCTGTTGCCATCTCAGTCGACCTCATGTCCATAACATACGTATTCTTTTCCCTTGGAGCCTTCATTACTATCCAATCCTCTGGTATCTTGAAACCAGGATACAATACGATCGCTCCATTCTTGGTAAAGTGCACAGTGTAATCTTTGTCACAGATCTACGATACACTCAGCAGATTATGCTTCAGTTCTTCAAGTTGAGGCGAAGTTGTTCCCAACTTCGCCCCACCTCTAACTTCACCTATACAGAATAAATCACAACTTCGCTCATGGTAACAGGTGAACTTGTGATTTGCCTCGACGATTCTCTAACTTAGACTGTTTTGATTGCAGAAATAGCTGCTGTAGCTGGAGCATGTGGTGCAAGTGGTGACGAAGGAGGAGATAACCAACGACAGTTTTTCCCGGGGCATAACATGTACATCACATTGGACCCGGATGCGAGCGGTGTTGATGATTTCCGCGAGATCATCACGTTTCTACTCCGCTCGCGTATCTTCCACGCTATTACCACAACACTGCCGATATCTTTGTCAAACATAGAAGATTTCTGGCAGACAGTGGAATACGACTGTCGAGACGAGCCCCCGGTTATGCGTGCAACGGTTAACAATCAGATAGTACAGTTCTCGTCTGAACAGATCAGGGTGGCTTTACAGTTTGGGGATGAAACAAGAGACGATCCTACAGATTTCGTGGCTCCATTCAGATATGGTGCGTTTCTGAGAATGGGATATTCTGGTCCCTTGGGGGATACTCAGAGATGCAAGGGGTTCTTGCTAGACCAATGGCGCTTTCTCATGCACGTGATGATCGTGTGTATGTCAGGGAGAAAGGCTGGTACAGATGGAATGGGTGCGACCATGCAGTCGGCGATGACTGCACTGACTTACAATAAGCATTACAGCTTTAGTCAGATGGTATTCTATGAGATAGATCGTCAAAGACGAGCGGTGGCGCGTGAGAGATTTCTTATGTATCCAAGATTTCTACAAATGATCTTGAATCATGTTGCTCCCACGTTACCTCAGCGCCGCCCAATTAGATATGTGGAAAGTGTAAGCAAGAGGATCTTCGCTCGGTGTAGATCATCGAGTGCAAGAAGCAAGCCTGAGCTCCGTCCTCGACATACTCCATTATTCGGGTACTTGATCAACCCAGAGTATGTTCCAGCTCGTGGGGACGAGTTTCGGGATCTGGCACCACAACAGGCTGGAGCACCTCAACCACCTGAGGTACAACAAGCTATATCTGCTGCTCCTGTTGTGGCACCGGAGGAGACTGTAGACCTTGATGCAGCGTTTGGCGGTCAAGGATTTTTTGATATGGAGCGTGTTGATCCTGAAGAAGAGGTACAGGTCTCGGTAGCCCGGGTTACTAGTGTGAATGTGGCTATGACAGCTACGACGGAGGCTGATTCTGATTCTTCAGATGATGATGTGGCTGAAGCTAGGCGGATTTTAGTAACACAAGAAAGGATTCATAGGAAAAGGAAGAGAGACGATGATGACAGTGAGTCGGACTTTGAGGAAGATATACATCAGTTGGTCCGCAGATCGAGAAAGGAGAGGACAGGTGCAGGTTTGGGAGCTGGTGAGAGCTCAAGGGTGGTACGTTTCACTCCACCCGCACTGTCCGGTATGACTATAGTCCCTACATCATTGCCTATTACAAGGCCAAGCGCCACGGATGTTCCCGTGGTGGCTACCTCATCCTCATTCGGCCTCCCACCCACTACATTCCAACTCTCGACTCCGGAGATTGTATCTTTGCCACCTCCAACTCTTACTCCAACGGAGGTCGTGGAAAAATTTTTTGAGTCGACAGTTGTAGCTACTGCAGGGTTGTCGGTTATGATACCACCTGCGGTTACGTTTCCACCTACTTCTGAGGTGCCGGTTACATTGGGAATCCCTCCTCATTACGCGCAAGACATATCACATCTGAGGTTTGATTTCGATGCAACCTTATCCGACTCGGAACGAATAGAAACGCTTGAAAGCGTCGTGGCAGAAAAATCAAGGGTAAATCTTATCCAGACCCATGCTATTCAGTGCCTCGTTGCAGAGAATCAGATTCAGTCGTCCCTGCTGATCGAACATGGTAAAATAATTGATGCCTTGAAACAGTTCTTGGCATCTCAGGGGGAGACGAGCTGTAAGGGTGATGAGCTAAGGACGAAGAAGCGTAATGATCGAGACGATGATCCCAATGCATCGAAAGGTGCAGGTGGAGAGTTGCCAAGAACTGAACAAGCTCTTGGGACTTCCACATCTCAGGGGGAGTCAACAAGTGCAGCTGGCGGTTCAGGGGGTGATGAGGTGGTGGTTGTGGATGCTGAGGAGATGATGGATGATGATGTTATAGGTGATGAGGATGTGTTACCTTTGGAGGAGATAGAGAAGATTGGGGCTGAGATTGTTATTGATAGTGAGATTGAAGAGGGAGAGATTGTAGAGGAAAATGTTGAGCACGAAATTCCGGAAGTTGATAAGGCAGATATGGGTCAAGATATGGGAAGCGATGAGACGGAATGGGAAGAGCAGCCAAGATGGAAAGAAGGCTACGCTCAGTGGTTCGTAAAAACTAAGAAACCGGCGGTCCCTACTATGTTCAAGAAAAGTTACAACATCAGGGGTTATGCTGAATCGAAAAAGGGGATTATATGTTGGTTATATGATGAGCAGTTGAGGCTCTTTGTGATTAAAAGGTATGATGGTGTTCAGTACTTCAAGAGGCTGTTGAGATCGTTGAATACGTTGCCTGAATGTGAAGTGAAGGACTTAGCCAGATTAGGGTTAATAACAGGAGTGATGATAACATGGCTAGGGTCATTGGAAAGATAGTATGGAAGGAAAGTATAAAGGAGAAAAAGTTCGAGCTGTTGAAACCACAGAAAGGAAAGCTTGTTAAAGACAAAGACAGAGGAATGAGAGCAGATGGCAAGCCTTGGATGATCATGAAGTATAAGCCGATCCGGTGTATAAAAGAAGTGCCGATGAAACAAATGCCCAAGGATGTGCTCAAAGATCTGAAGTGGTGGTACGTTGATTGTGAAACAGCTGAGGCAGTAATGGAGGATGAAGATGAACAAGAGCGGCTGAGAGTGTATGATCCAATGCACTTGGTAAATTTGTCTCAAGCTGATCTGCAGGTGCTGAACGAGAAAAAGATATTTTATATTCCTGCTTGGAAAGAAGAAGCGAAGAAATATCAAAGAGATGTTTCGGTTTGTGTACGAGAAGGCGTTCATGCTTAAAGATGAAAGATACAAGATTGTTGAAGAATACAAGACACGTGCTTGAAGATAGAGATATGAAGCTACTGCCAAGGGGGAGTCTGTTGGTACATGATGTCAGTAGTTCAGTGTCTAGTGTCTGTAATCGAGTTAGTTGGATTTGTATTTTGTATTAAGCGAAGTTCTCACAAGTTCGCTGATATAGGCGAACTTGTGGAACAAGCTAAGTTAGGGACAACTTCGCCTAAACATGTTAGGCGAAGTTGTCGTCTGTTATAAGTTTAGGTTCAGGTTTTGCATTAATGATTGTACGAGTTGTTTAGAGTTTGTGTAATCGGTGATCAGTGAATCACGTGTTTCCAGTTGCAATACAACGTGTCTTTGTTTATTGTAACGTGTGTTTGATCGTGTTAATGTATATCGTCTTCTACGTTCGTATCGTCTTACGTAGGGATTCCGCACCTACTTAGAACGAGATATTCCGTGTAGATCCGGCTGGGAACCTACAGTACCTCGATCGCTGATCAAGGCTTTCGGTACACCAAAACGAGAGAAAAGATTTTTCAGAAATCTCACTACAACCCGGGCGTCGTTAGTGGGCAAGGCTCTGGCCTCGACCCACTTGGTGACGTAATCAACTGCCACGAGTATGTACTTGTTCCCTCTAGACGATGGGAACGGGCCCATAAAATCCATACCCCAAATGTCAAAAACCTCGCAAACCTGAATAGCTGTTTGGGGCATCTCATTTCGGGATGAGATGTTACCGACACGCTGGCATCGGTCACAGCTTTTAACGAACGCATGGGCATTTTTGAAAATCGAAGGCCAATAGAATCCTGAATCGAAGACCTTCTTAGCATTAAGAACAGCACCATGGTGACCTCCTGTCGGTCCCTCATGACAGTGGCTCAGAATTTGCCACCCTTCTTCAACATCCACACATCTCCTCACAATCTGATCAGCACCTATACGAAAAAGAAACGGGTCGTCCCAGATGTAGAACTTTACGTCAGCAAAGAATTTCTTCTTTTGCTGGTGATACATCCTCCTAGGGAGGGAACCGTCGACAAGGAAGTTCGCGATATAAGCAAACCACGGGTAGCCGTCATCCTGGGCTCTGACAAACATGAGATTCTCTATCAGGAAATGGTCATTGATGATGACCCTAGCATCTCCAATCTCGGCTCTCTCAAGACGTGACAAGTGATCGGCCGCTACATTCTCAGCCCCTTTTTTATCACGGATTTCAATATCAAACTCTTGAAGCAGCAGGATCCATCGGATAAGACGAGGCTTAGCGTCCTGCTTGTTGAAATGATAACGAATGGCAGCATGATCAATGTAGACTACTGTTTTGGACAGAACAAGATATGATCTAAACTTATCAATGCAAACACCACAGCTAAAAGCTCTTTCTCGGTGGTGGTGTAATTATCCTAAGCACTGTTCAAGGTCCGGCTCGCATAGTAGATCGGGTGGAAGTGCTTCTCCTTCCTTTGTCCAAGCACCGCTCCAACGGCATAGTCGCTCACGTCGCACATCAATTCGAATGGCAAAGACCAGTCGAGCAATCATGATCGGGGCGTTAACAAGTTTGTCCTTTAGAAGATCAAACGCCTCGATACACTGCTCAGAGAAGACAAATGGAGCGTCTTTCTCTAGTAGCTTGGTCATCGCTCTCGCAATTTTCGAGAAATCTTTAATGAACCGTCTATAGAAACCAGCATGACCTAAAAAGCTACGGATGGATCTCACAAAAGTGGTCAGGGGAAGATTAGAAATGGTTTCAATTTTAGCTCGATCGACCTCGATCCCCGCACTCGAGATCCTATGTCCTAAAACGATGCCCTCGAGTACCATGAAGTGACACTTCTCCCAGTTGAGGACTAGGTTGGTGTCAACGCAACGAGACATCATCCTATCAAGGTTGGAGAGACAATGATCGAAAGAATTACCGAAGACAGAAAAATCGTCCATGAAAACCTCCATGGAATCCTCGATCATGTCGTGAAAGATTGCCACCATACATCGCTGGAAAGTAGCTGGAGCGTTACAGAGTCCAAAGGGCATGCGTTTATAGGCAAACGTGCCGTAGGGGCAGGTGAATGTGGTTTTATCCTAATCATCGGGAGAGATCGGGATTTGGAAATACCCGGAGAAACCATCTAGAAAGCAGTAGTACTGCTGACCCGCCAAACGCTCAAGCATCTTATCAATGAAGGGTAGAGGAAAATGATCTTTCCTAGTGGCATCGTTCAGTCTGCGGTAGTCGATGCATACCCTCCAACCAGTCACGGTCCTAGTGGGAATAAGCTCGTTCCGTTCATTGGTGACGATAGTCATGCCACCCTTCTTCGGAACCACTTGGACCGGACTCACCCAGGCGCTATCAGAGATGGGAAAAATGATTCCCGCATCAAGGAGTTTGATGATTTCTTTCTTAACGACCTCTAGCATTTTCGGATTAAGCCTCCGTTGAGGCTGAACGACGGATTTGAAATTATCCTCCATGAGGATCTTATGAGTGCATAATGAGGGATTAATCCCTTTGATGTCGATAATCTTCCATGCTATCGCCTCCTTATGCGCTTTCAGCACCTTCAACAACTTCAATTTCTTGACCTCCGTCAAGGCAGACGCGATGATGACGGGTAGCTTCCTCTCCTCGTCCAGAAATGTGTACTCCAGATGATCGGGTAGATCTTTAAGTTCTAAGGAAGGAGGAGGGCTCTCAACAGAAGGTCGGTCCCTCGGATCGTCTCGCACGATCTCAACAGCTGACTCTGAATCTAGGGGTGGTGACATGGTGTCATCCATCAATGGTTGAGTGGTCATGGTAACCATCTCGTCCTCTGAAATCTCCTTATCAAGAATCTGTGGGTCCAAGGTAGGTCCTCCACAAATGTCAGTGAAAAACTCCCGCACATGTGATACGATGGTGTCAACAAAATATAGGGAGTCGTCCGCCGATTTGGGGTGTTTGAGTGACTGTCTTACGTCAAAGGTGACGTTATCATCCCCAACTTTCAGAATCAATTTTCCCTCACGGACGTCGATCAACGCCTGTGCGGTGGCAAGGAATGGTCGGCCTAAAATGAGCGGGACACTATCATCCTCATTCATATCCAAAAATGACAAAGTCCACCGGAAAGATGAACTTGTCGATACGAACAAGCATGTTCTCGACCACCCCTCGCGGGTATTTCACGGAACGATCAGCAAGTTGGATACTCATTCGGGTTGTCCTCGGTTCACCAAGACCCAACTTACTGAAAACAGAATACGGCATAAGATTGATGCTGGCCCCAAGGTCGGCCAAAGCATATCGGACCGTATCGTCACCTAAGATGTAGGGAATTGTGAAACTCCCAGGATCGGCCATCTTTTCAGGCAACTTGCTCTGCAACACTTCAGAGCACCCAGCACTCAGCGGAATAGAAGAGACCTCAGCTAGCTTCTCCTTATTGGAAAGAATGTCCTTGAGAAATTTGGCATATTTGGGCATCTGAGTGAGCGCCTCAAGGAAAGGAATATTTAGGTGAAGCTGTTTGAGAAGTTCAAGGAACTTAGAGTTTTGCTCCTCGTCTCTATCCGATCGGAGTCTCCCAGGATAAGGCAATTTGGGTTTGTAGACTCTCAGAGGTGGGTTAGATGAAGATGAAGGTTTATCGACCGGCTTTGTACTCGCTGGAATAGTCTGCTGGTGTGCCTCGGCCGGAGGAGGCTCCGTCTGGATCTCCTCGTCCACCTGCTCTTCTTCATCAACCGCATGTGTGACAACTCTCGAAGGTCCAACCACTCTTTCTCTTCTAGCACCACTCCTAGTAGTCACCGCTTTGGCGAACCCTCTCAGATTTTTCTTAGTATTACTCGGTAGTGAACCCGGTGCTCTCTCGGATAACTGGCTGGCAATCTCTCCGATGTGACGCTCAAGATTAGCTAGATACGTGACTTGGTTATTTAGCATAGCATCGTGTTCCGCAAATTTCGCCTCATTCGTTACTCGGTTCCTCTCATCTCGCTTCAGCAGCTCAGCCATCATCTCCTCCAGTGAGGCTTTCTTCTCCTCTCTCCTCGCTTGCTCCGAACTCTCCTGACCTGAACTCCCCTGCCCGAATAGATTCTCTCGACGCTGGTTTTGGTATTGGGCTTGGTAGCCACTGGCTTGCCCCCCTCAATAGTTATTCTGATTTCTCCAGCCAGTGTTCCCGCCGAAGGCGGGGTTTTGATATCTCAAGGGGTTGTTGATGAAGTCAACTTCCTCTTGATTGCTACCCGGCTTAACAGGACAGTCAATGATGTCGTGACCCCCTCGGCAAACTTCACACTCCGCGACGCTCTTAACAGTAAGATCTCTAACAAGTTTGTTAAAAGCATCAATTTGCGCCTGCATGCTAGTGTTCGAATCGACTTGAAGTACTCCTCTCGATGACGTGGAAGAATTTCTGCCCCCATGCCCCTCGTAGCTCGCTGCTAGATCATCAAAAAGGACGACGCACTCATCGGGATCTTTGTTCTTTAGGAGGTTCCCATTAGCAGTTTGGTTCAACATCTCTCTTACGTGCTGAGTGGCTCCATTGTAGAATTTCTCTATGAGCATCCACTTGTCTAAACCATGGTGAGGACAACTAAGAAAGAGGTCTTTGAATCTTTCCCAAACTTCCCCGAAAGACTCGTCGGACCTCATGCGGAAGGAACAAATCTCCTCACGGAGTCGAGCGGATTTAGATGGCGGAAAGAATTTGATCATGAATTTCTCTTGAAGGCCTGCCCAAATGGTGATGGATCCAGTAGGTAGAGACTTCAGCCATTTGTAGGCTTTTCCGGTGAGTGAGAAGGGAAAAAGACGGAGATAGATGGCTTCATCGTTCATGTTGCCGATATTGAAAGTTTCGCAGATTTGAACAAACATGTCGATGTGGTTTGAAGGTTCTTCGCTCTCTAGCCCTTCGAATTGGAGTGCGGTTTTGATGAGTTGCATAACATGGGCAGGAATGGACCAGTTGCCAGCGGCGGCACCATTCGGTAAAGTGATGCTTGAATGAGGATTCGTTGTCGGCCTACCATAGTCAGCTACTACTCTCCTAGGCGGTTGATCACCCATGTTCCTATCCCTAGAAGAAGCAGAAGAAATAGAAGTAAAAGAAGAATCAGAACATGTCGGTGAAACAGAACGCTCTCTCTCGGGTTGGACTTTCTCGGTATCGCCAGACGTTTCAAGCTTCGGAGGTCCTTGTGAGCGGGTATGACGCATACGACTATAAAGAAAAACTAAAATTAACTAAGCTAAAATTAAACTAAAAACAAATAAAAACAAATAAGCAAGTAAAACGAAAACAGGTAAGTCCCCAAACTCGGGTCATTCTCTAATCGCCTCAAACCGTGTCCCCGGCAACGGCGCCAAAAACTTGATGTGCGAAAAAATATATATAAATAAAACACGAATCGCAACTAAGCTTTAAAAACCAAACAATCTATCCTAGTTCACACAAACGGCAAGTATACCGGTCGCGTATAGCAAAGGAAAGGAAAGGCCGGATATCGAACTCGAAGACACGTGAGAACGGCTCAAATAATAGACCCTAATCCAAATCCTACCCTAATAATATTTGTAATTGATTTTATTATTTTTTTATTTTATTTTAATTAATTTAAAACTAACTTACTTAACTTAACGAAACTAACAAGAGAACTTAACGGCACTAAACGAGGTTTTAACAAATATGGAGAAACGACTACCTAGGCAAAAATCATATTGACAGTTCAACGGTTAACGGAATTAACTAATCACACGACACCGGGATCTTAAAATAATCAACTAAAGCTCATTAAAGTTCGCTAGATCACCTCTTGGTCTCACCAACTAACCCTCACAAATCTAAGAATATTGAATAAATGCACCGGGAAAAAGATTATTAAGGTACCCAAATGACGCATCTCTTCTCGGACTCAACGACACAAAACCCGCTTAAAATTGGTACTAGCAATTATAGGGATAAAGGGGTAACAATATTTAACTTAATCTAAGACACTTATTTGCACGCAAAACTAAACCGGATAAGACCAAAACTCGCTCTCGCGCAATTCTAACCTAACTGAATAAAGACGCGAGACAAACCGACTCCCTATTACCTCTCGGTCGCAAGGAAGGTGAACATATTGAATTTTAATAATTAATTACACTCAAGATTCTTATGGTCGCGCTAACCACAAAAAGATCAAAAACACCAAGTCTAAGACCTAACCGAATAACCCTAACCAGACGATACAAAATCAATCAATCAAGGCAATAAGGAGAATCACATGCAAAAAATATATAAAAACAATATTTAACACATCAAAGATTAAATTATATAAAGCTTTCAATAATAATACGTCGTGTAATTAGTCAAAACCAAATAAACCATCAAGCAATGTCAATAATCATCTCAACCTAGGTAGTGCAAATAGTTTAGCTACTCATAAAAAAAGCACAAAACAAAATCATAGTATTCGCTTTTATAATGAAAGAAACAGAAAATATAACTTCTCAATAATTAGGGACCAGAGATCGAACCAAGTAAAGAAGAAGATCTTCAATATTGTTCATTCAAAACACCCTTTTAATATTATACTAACTCCAAACTGCCACCTGACCCTAGAAGAATAATATCTTCACAACTCTCCAAAACAATAATAATAATTCCTTGCTATTTGACTTTCTGTTTGCTTTCGGCACCCCACCAAAAATCAAAACAACAAACTCACTTTATTCTTCTTTTTGATGCTTCCTGTTCCGATCGCAGCTGCCTTCGGATGTTGTAGGGTTTTTTTTTTTATTTTGTGTGTTATATTAATATATAACATATGCAAGGCTTCACACAAGTGGGCTTGAGTCGGGCTTTAATTTGTTTCTTCAATAATTTATCATAAAGGCCTTTTAAGTCTTCAACAACCCGACCATTTTCTCTTTTAAAACTCGTCACCTACACAAAATAATAAACTTTGTAAGATCAAGTTAAAACGAGTTAAAAACATTATTTATTATATAAAAAAGTAATAAAAAGATGATATAATGGTACGGAAAAATAAGTGTGTTTTACAACACATCAGTAGAGGCGAGTTCCACGAGTGTCGGTTGGTTCGGGTTGTTTGTAGGATTCATTTTGCTAAATTTTTTGAAGAATTTGGGTATGAATTGTGTATGAAATGGAGAAGAAGGTGTATGTTTATATATATATATATATATATATATATATATATATATATATATATATATATATATATTGCTTTAAATTTTTATTTTTTTTTTTACCGATACAACGGTCAAATTAATATAATAATATTATTATTTAAACCCCATCGGCGATAAGAACCCCGCCCCAGCTCCTTTTCGCCCACATATCGTCCGGGGGCGGTGTTCTCGCCCCTTTTCGCCCAGTCTCACGCCCCATTACACACAGCCTTATAAAGAGACTTTACGATTTTAGTCATAGTCGCTGACCAAGGATTTAATATCATTTGTGAACGTTGACTAACTAATAGTCGACCGGTAGGTGAATCTATGATCCAGATACAATCTTTGAAAACTATATTTTATATTTTATTGATGTTGATTAGTCAATCTTTTAATTAATAATCCACAGCAGCCACACAAATAAGCTTTTGTGATGCAGACTATTAGCAAATTTATAATGACCATCTTGTGGTGCACCGAACACCAAGTAAATTACGAAGAATATTCAGTTTCTTACTTAAATCCCAGTTCATGTTTACAACAAGCGGCCTTAAAGTTGAGTTGAAAACTAAAGTAGCTTGTGATGTAAGTTGTAAGCACCCCACATGATTTCTTATTTCATTTTCCCACTTGGCTTTAACCAAACCCGATCAAGATAAAACCGATATATAAACATGCAGAAACACAAACGAGCAAACAATTAATATTAATTAGTAAACATCGTTTGGATATGCCGAAACCGAAATAGAAAACTAGAAGTTGATGAAGTAAGGAAACAATGTATAGACTAGCTAAACTTTAAATAAAATAGTATATAAATGAAAATATGTAATAGACAACTATATACATGAACTACAAATAAACAAAACATGATGTTTGTTTAATAATTGTAAGAGCATCACCAATAATGAAGTCAAAAAACACTTAAAAACATGTTATATCATATGTCACATCATAAAAATATTCATTCTTCAAAATCTTCAAAACCTTCCCAATAAGAAAACCCAAAAACATTCAAAAACATTGTCACATAATCACCACCTTTTACATTTATTTTAATTATCAATTTTTTATTTTAATAAATTATGTACAAGAACATTTATATGTTATTCCATTTAAGAAAAATTTTAAAACTAAGAACTTAAAAGGTTAAATTTTTCTTTTTCTAGTGAAGGGAAAATTTAAATACTTCTCACTTATGCGGAAAAACTAAAATTTTGTATACATTTCGTTGGCTTTGTGCTTATTTTAAAAAGTAGAGTAGAAAGTGTGTGTTCGTAAGGAAAAAAAAACAAATTATAGTAGTATAAATAAAAGGCGAAAAAAAAGCAAATTATAGTTTAAAATATAAATTGTTAATTGTACAAGTTATAATATCTACGGTTTATAATTTATAAGTATATTTATATTTTATAACTATATATATTAAAACTATGTATATGTATATTATCCATATTCAAATAATATGTTTTTTAACTAAAACCCAACCCTGGCCCACCCACCCCTACTTTTCCTGTCAAAGCATTTTTCTTTCAGATTCTTGCACAAGAACACGAGCTCTAAAAATCTGCAAAAATTATTTGACTCCAATGGTTAACTTTGTAAAAACCTCCATATAGGCTCTAAAATTCTCTAAAAATCTCCAATAAGATGGTGTAAGAGATCACGAAAGTGTTTTTTTATATGTTTCATTCAAGTAAAATAAATTTCATATATTTGATGTTTCTTAGCATACAACAGCCAGTGTGGTTTGTACGACCATGCTTGATTAAACACTTTCACAATGCTTGACTTGTTACTCTTTTGGAATTAGTTGTGTTCAGGGCAGCCCAATGGGTTTGGCACTAAAGCAATGGGCCCCTATATTTTTGCTTCTATTTCTTAGTTTCTAACCTGAAAATCTTTATATTTTTAAGTTGATGTATGGACAACAAATATTAGGGTGGTGGGAGTCGGGCTCGGAACAAGTTCAGTGCCACGCGAGACCTGCGGGAACACCGTCCTGTCCCTCTCGGTACTCAAAAGATCTAACACCCCGCTTTGAACTCCATGCCGTTCCCCATCCTTTTTTTCTTCCTTTTTTTTGTTTCTTTTTTCTTCGAACTACATACCTTGATGGTAGGAGCATGATGGTGGTGTTGCGGTGGGATGGGAGTGGAATGACTCCTACCACCCTTACACATGATATTTAACTATGTAAAAGTTTAATTTAAAGCGTGAGGTAGGCAAATTAAATAAAGATGTATCATTTCACTAGCCTACACTTGTCACTTGTATAAGTCGTAATGTAGTATCATTGATAGCATCATCTCAATTGTTGGTCACTTTAGATTACTTGTAAGGATATGCGTAGTGGAGGGGCTACAAATGAGGACGAATTGTGACACGTGGCGTCCAGTCAGCAAGGAGTTGGAATTTGTTTTCGGGGTGTAATGATGTAGGGGCTACAAATTGGGCCCTTTTATAATTAAACTAAACAAATAAAAACCAATTTATTTAAATAATTAAATAAAAATGCATTAAAATTAAAAAGAAATACAAAAAAATACATAACTAAAATAAAATTACGTAACTAAAAATTTAAAAAATACATAACTAAAAAAAGTACTAATATCCATAATATTCGCGCATTTTTTTCAGTTCGTTGTCATTGCAATAATGCGGCATCTTCGTGTAACCCCGCCGCTTTGAGGGATTCGTATTCTTTACTCATTTCTCGCAATTTCAACATAGTGTCAATCTTTTCGTGTTGTTTGTTGGTTTCTCTCATGGCATCGTTGAATTCCTCGACACAACTTTCGTGTTTTTTGATGATTTCTCTCATGGTAGCGGTGAGTTTCACGGAATTCGGTTGGTTCGGTTTGTTTCTAGGATTCATTTTGCTAGATTTTTTGAAGAAGGTGTATGTTTATATAGAAATGAAATGGAGAAGAAGGATATGAAATGGATATGAAATAGAGAAGAAGGTTTATGTTTATATAGATATATAAATATATTGTTTTAATTATTTTTTTTTATTGTTGACCGTTGTCAAACGGTCAAATTATTAAAATATTATTATTTTCTCACAAATTGGGCGACAATAACACCCCCCCCCCCCCGGCCTAAAATCGTGGGGGTGGGGGGGAGGAGGGGGGGCGGTGTCTAACCCCTTCACGCCCAAAAGTCGTCCAAACCCACGACCGCTACATATGGCCTAACTAAAACAGTCAATTCATGTGATGTGTTCAACCAAAATCTTTGCCTAGTTAGTCCAACATATAAAGTCACGTGAAAGGTTTTGGTCTTGTCATCATTTATTTGTATAGCTCATACGTAACTTTTAGTGATTTACTTGCAAGGCTAACAAAGTGGGGGCAATAAAAGGGCGAATTTGAACAAGAACATCGCCCTGGAGATAAGTGGTGGACTAGTGGGTGGGGGGAGCGACATAGATTTGTCTCTTGGTGTGTTTTTTTGGATAATATTAATTATTATATTACTATGTGTAATATATATATATATATATATATATATATAATATATATATATATATATATATATATGTGTGTGTGTGTGTGTTTGTGTGTGTGTGAGAGAGAAAGAGAGAGAGATGAGGCTATAACATAATTCAAGGGAGAAGCTTTATGGGACCGGGGGTGATCTCGGCCACTGCCGTTTTTCGGTTAATAGGTAAATTTCGCGATTTTTGTCCGAAAATTTTTATAGGTATTGAGCGCAATCACCCCCGAGGTATTTCTCCAGAAAGCTACCAGTCACTACTGAACTTTTTTTATAATATCCCAGCATTTGATTTATATATATATATATATATATATATATATACTAATAAAAGAAAATAATTGTGACACATGTCGGTTTGTGGTGAAATCTCATAACATTTTTCCCTCCAAAACCAAGATATTAATTAACCCTAATATATGTCATATTTACTTTCCTTTTACATTCTATTTATATTATATTATATTATATCTATACATTTGTCATAATTTATAAATTATAAATATGTGTTATAAATCTATTAATTCATTTTTACGGTTAATTTTGTAAACTATATACCAATCACTTTCATATATAACAAAGTTCATCATATTTAATTTCTTGATATTTTATGAAGGGTTGTTTCGGGTTTTGTGAAACTTAAATTTGATTTATACAATCATGGTTAGTAAATAGATTTGTCGTCAGATTTGTTACGGGTCCCAATGTGTCAAAATGTGTTACGGGTCAAATGAGAAATCTTAGTATTTTTAAAAGTTTGATAATACAACTAGATTTATCGTCAGATTTGTTACGGTTAAAAGTGTTAACTTGGAAAGGTCAAACGGATGAAAATTAGAATTTTAAACATAATTCGGGTTTCAAATTTATTTTCATTGACATTTTTGGAAATAATCAAAAGGTTCGGAATTTGGCAAATTGACTATATTTTCCCTCGACTATTAAAATTAAAGAAAAGATAGTGAGCACTCCCGACATGCCACCCCCATGCATATCAATGCTTCTAGCTTTTATCAAATTTTAAACATTTGTCTTAGCATTAACTTTTTCTTCAATGGTGATCAGAACGTTGTATGTGAAACATGTCATGTAAAACTATGCTCAAATGAAGCAAAATATTCAAAAAATTGAATGGGTTAACATGTTATTTTTTATTTTGTCATAATCGCAAATTCGAGAAACCTCCTTGTCACTTATCAAGATCTTTTTCATGGTGTAGCTCAGAAAAACATAATTATGAAGATCATCCGTCCTTTATAATTTAATGTTCTTATTTTCTTCTATGGATTGTAAATTGATAAATATATCAATAAAGATAATGCTCCTTCGGTATTTAAGCCGGGTGGCCAGAACTACTATTGTATGAGAAGTCTTCTTCCTGAATTCTTTCAATTATACATATATGATACTGACAATGAAAGTTTCAATTAAAGAAGCATTATCGGGTACATTTTTTCACGTGCATTTATTAAGTTCATTTTAAAAAAAATCATTTTCTGGTATAAATAAAATCATTTATGTACACATAGTATAGATATAAGCATGGATGTAACACATTTCTTTATATACGTCATGTAATTCTTTGCTTTACTTGTAATTTTATAATTTGTATAATCCCGTGTATTACACGGGCTCTAAATCTAGTGTGTGTGTGTGTATATATATATATTACTATGTATAATACATATAAGAAAGAGACTGTTGAATAAGAGTTTTACAATAGTTTAAGCTTAGGGTACAAGTGTTTAATGCACAAAGTCTTAGAATCCAAACGCTTAGTATTTATCCCACTCAAATTCTTTTGTGCATTTCAAGCCTTATAATCCCGTTCAAATTTTGAATTCCCAAAAGTTCTGTAAAGGAGAGAAAGAGTGGGAGATTGAGAGAGATGGGGGGAGGCGATGGAGAAGGAGAAATTAGACCAATTTAGCTTTTAGTACTTATCTCGCTCGATTCTTGGTTCTTGGGTTATCTCTTGTGGATTTTGTTCGATTCATCTTCAGTTAGTTCATATCTACAGGTAATCTGTTACTTTGATGTTCTCGGGGTTTAATGCTTTCAAATCAAATTTATAGGGTTTGTATTGCTCGATTTCTTTCTCACGATTTCATGACTCTATTATGGTATTTTAATGAAAATAAGGGATTGTGTATACATGATAATCGATTAATAATTATAGTTGTCACACCCCGACCAAAGGCGAAACATGCCGGGATGCGACGGATTGCCCATAAACGCATGACACTGTTTAAAGCGACAATATTTAACAAACCCATTTAATTTCATAACATCGAAATGTCACGTAACAATATTCATAAAGACAAATATAACAAAAATATAGCAAATCATATATTGTTCATTTTACTAGTATCCTAAAGGTCTTGATGATGTTTCCTCCAAACTCCATAATCAACCTAAATGCATACCTATAACATTTCATAAAATAAAGTTTATCAACACAAAGGTTGGTGAGCAATTCATAGTTTTGAACATATACATATATAATAAGAAAAGCCACAAATATCGTATACGAAACAATAAATAATAGCAATAATTTGGATAAAAAGAGATCACTAATAAGAATACATTAGTGACACCTTACTATAAGGGGATGCCAAATAGACTAGGATTTAATAGTTACCGTTAATAAGAATACATTAACCACACCTTGCTATAAGGGGTTGCCAAATAGACTAGGATTTATAGTTCCACCAACCAAAATCGGTAAACACATAGGCATATAATCATGTAAGCATAGAACACCAAATCGAGCAATTATTTAAGTACAGTATACAATAAAGTTTGTGGTTTAAGACTCAAGTATAAAGCATTTAAGTTAAATAAGTATGAAATGTCACCCCAAAACGAAAGATGGAAAACGGGGTATGAAAGTACTCACGTTCAAGTAATAAACTTGAAAGGTCGGTAATTTGCAGGTTAACCGAAACCACGAGTTTAACGAGCAAAGCCTAGATAAAAGAAAGTCCTGAATTAAAAGGTTGTCTTGAAGGTCTTTAAATAAAATAAATGTTGAGAAATGTAAATAATTAAAGTTCAAGGTTTAAAATGTAACTTATTTAAGAAATTATAACAGTAGTCCTTTAAAAATGTAAGTTTGCTCGAAACTGGGTTAAAGTATTTAACCTTAATATTTACTCAACCCATGGTTGTAAAAATCGCGCCTAGGCACCGAGTACTCAACGAGTAATCCCCGAGTATTCCCCGCCTAGGACGATTTCTCGGTGAGCCATCCCCGAGTACTCTCCGACTAAGGCCGAGTACTCACCGACTAAGGCTGAGTACTCCCAACTCCTCGGTCGGCCGCCTAGGGTCCGCTAGCGACTTTTGCAACCTTGACTCAACCTATGTTAAGTAATAAGGTGGGTAAAAATGAAAGAATGCAAGTCCCTTTAAAATAAAGATACTAAAACGGGTTTTAACGAGTGTTCGGGTTGTTGATTCGGGTCTTGATAATTGGTCAAACCCAAAGTCAATTTTCCTAAATATTAAATGTTACGAGATAACTCATAAAAATTAAGTAAGACTTAACCAAGTATGTAGTTCTATTGTTTTAGAACTAACAATGTACGTTAAGCGAGTGTTCGGTTTTGTCGGTCCCAACCTTGTTATGAGATCAAGTTGGACCCAACATTTCCAAGTACTTAAGAAAATAATTAAAATCAGTTTGTAAATTATTTTTAAAGAAATATACAAGTCTTGATAGCTAAAAACACACTTGTGTGTCTTAAGCGAGTGAAATCGGTTTAGTTCGGTTTGGTTCGGTTTTCATCTCACAATATGTTCATATATGGTTTCCACATGCCCAAATATCAAAGAACTTATATAATAATGTACAAACAAAAATACTTAAGTTTTACAACCAAAAAGTTAACAAAGAAGTCTTTAAACAAAAGTTTAGTTTTCGGTTCGGATCTTGGTTCGGGTTAAGACCGAGGTAAGATCCTACAAACCCATAACCATAGAACTTATATAAGTGATTTCAGAAATTTAAATCTAAAAATAAGCATGTTTAAACAATTATTTCACAAAGCTAGTAAACAAATTTCGGTTTACGGTTTGGAGCTATTTACGGTTAAACCGAGGCTAGTATCTTCAAACCCATAACCATGGAACTTGATAAATAAGAAAGATAAGTATAAGTTAAGCATGGTTAGTAAGCAATAATAAAGTTAGATTGTTAGGTGCGAAAAATATATAACAAAGACCACGAAAGTCCTCCGTGTAGCCTTGCCTTACGAGGTCCGAAACCTCACCGGTCGAGACCAGAGAAGTAACTACCAAAAGTAATGATATACGTCGATTTATACATCTTGAATCCCTTGTAAAGTTGTATGTATTTTATGTTTTGAGTTCTGTTTAGTTCGTGTTTCGTTTATCTTTCTTTAATTTAAGTTTTGAGTCAAGTTTATTATATGTTTACGTGTTTTATATCTTTTGGTGTCTTGCACGTTTAATCTAATTCTTTCTATCTTTTCATGCGAAGTTTATGCTTGTTTTGCTCGTTAACGATTACATGATTACTTCACTAATATTTTGTTATGTTTTCATATATATGATGGAGTGGAGAAGCAAGGGAAACAAATTCTAGAAGATTCTAAGCATTACTTGGAGTTTAAGGAAGATAATTATCAAGATTAAACAAGAAAAAAAAAGCAAAATTCTGAAAACCCACCCCAGGAGGGCGCCGCTACACGCGAAGCCAGAAGTCAATATGCCTTCGTACGGCGCCTAGGGTTCCCTGGTCAGCCATCTTTGCAAGTCCAAGCCCGTTACTCGCTTATATAAACATCTCTTGCAAACCTAGCCGAGTTAAGCATTATTGCAGCCGATTTTCCAAGGGTTTGTGAAGGTTTTGAGGCTAGTAATCAAGGAGGATCATCAAGCTTTCATACAAGTGTTATAGGGTCGATTAAGAAGGGTTCTTTCGTTCTTTTTCATCATCTTTGTTCACTATCTATCATGAATCTCTTTTGTTTTAGTTATTTGCTTTGATTATAACTATGCTAGGCTAGACTTCATGTCTACCTAGGTTTGATGAACATGTTTGAGACTTGATTCTTGCTTTGGACTTATGCTTTGATTATGGTTTCGTTTTATTAATAGTAAAAGACTTAAGTTTGTTTACATGATGCATATGAATGTTTATTATCTTGGTTGATTATTAATTATTGCTTCACATGGATCTTGCTTTCTATTGATTGTGTTCTTTAGATATTAGGGTTCATGTTTAATCATTACTTGGTGTTTTGATTATTATGGTTGAATAGGCCTATTAGATCATAGAAGCTTATTAATCGTCAATTAGGATTTTGAATGTTTTGCTAAATTCCAATAGCTGTGAGGTGAGGAGTTGTTCATGTGTCTTGGTCAATTGCATGCTAGGATAGTAGTGACAATATTCTTGCTTATTGTGTTGATCCTTGTTCATGATGTCATGTTAAGTTTATCAAGTTATCTAGATTTTTGTGTTTCGTAAGATTGCTTGCTTTAGATACTATTAATTAACCATATTTGATAACCGTGAGGAAATCAATTTAACTAATTGCTTAATAATCTAATATTCATTCTTTGGGATTTCGTTTGATTCAGTCAATGGTCCTTAGGTTTGTTAGATGGATACGTTTAGAAATCAGTTTTCGTAATCATGTTATTTGTCCATTACTTGATGATTGTTGATACATGGGATTCTTACCTAGGTAGATTTCTTCTCTGATTGGTTTCGATCTTGTATTTAATTGCTTATTTCTTGTTTACTTGTTTATTTGCTTTCTTAGTTAAATCTTAGTTTAAAGACCCCCTTTAAACATTAATAATAAATAGTCGTGTCGTAAGTCGAGTCTAATTAGTTAATTAACGTAATTTATAGAGTCCTGTGGGTTCGATATTCTGGACTTACTTAGCTTTAGTACAATTGACCGGTTCACTTGCCGTTGTTTTGTGTAGTTGAGTCTTAAGTCTAGTTTTTATTACTTGTTTAGTTTAGTTAATATTTAATTGACTGTTTCCACCACATGAAGTTTTTGGCGCCGTTTCCGGGGAATCTTGGAAATTGTGTTATTTGCGTTAATTGGACTTATTTGCTATATTCGTGCTATTTGTTTTATTTTCGTTTGAGTCGTAGGAGTCTAATTTAAGTTTTAGTTTATTTTAGTTTATTTTTAAGTATTCAAGTCTACTCACTTGGTCTTTTGCGTTTTTCAGGTTTATGCCTCATCTCCGTTCTCAAGGACCGCCGTTGGACAATCTGGATATGTCCCCGTTAAATACTGAGGCTAGTTCATCACCGAAATCTTCACCGCACAGTTCACCACCAGAAAGTCCGAGAAGTCAACCAGACGTTCAGATGGCCGACGACAGAACAATTGCTGCTCAAGCCTTCGATGGCTTAACCGGAAACCAGTCATGCATCGTTGTTCCCGCAATCAACAATCCCAACTCGTGGTAAATCCCGTCATATGTCATGAACAACATCGTTCAAACTAATCAGTTCACGGGGCGTGATGACGAGGATGCACCGGCTCATATTAACCGACTTTACCGCGTTCTTAAAATTTTAATGTACAAGGTGCTACCAAAGATGCTATTTTCTTACATCTTTTTCCGTTTTCACTTGCAGGAAAAGCAGCTACTTGGCTTGACACGCAGCCACCTGGCACGTTCACCACTTGGGAAGCACTGCGTTCTGCATTTATTAAGAGATACTTCCCACCGGCTAAAGCGGCTATTCTTCGCGATCAGATTCACTCGTTTCACATGGAACCGGGGGAGAGATATTGTCATGCTTGGGAGCATTTTTCAGAGCTTGCTGTCTCGATGCTCACAGAATGGTCTTACACCATGGGCTCTCGTGGAAAAATTTTACAATGGGTTGAACTACGAAACCCAAGTTCGGTTTGACACGGCTGCGGGAGGAAGTCTACTGGCTAGGAAGAATGTCGCCGAATGTAACGAGATGTTTGAGAGCTTCGCTCAATCGGACCTTGCCAAAAGATCCACATCACGGGAATTCCACACCCGTTAGCAGTACATCCTCATCCGCTCGAGGTGTACACCAGGTTAATCTGGATACTAGTGTGGTTGTTGCTTTGGAATCACTCACTAGAGAGGTTAAGGAGCTGAAGGCCAAGGTGGACAGGTGTGATTTTTGTAGAGGTGGACATGGTACGTTGGAGTGCCCGGTGATGAATCAACAGGTTGACTTTGTTGCTGGTCAGAATAGGTTTCCCAACAATTACAACAACAACAGTCAGAATTGGAACACTTACAAGAACCCGAATCAGAATAATGCTAACTAGCGTCCGTCGGATGCACCACCCGGGTTTCAAAATTCTTATGCTCCAGGACAAGGTCAGTATTTCAATAATAATAACACCGATGGTACTAATATTCAAAATAATGTGCAGGATTCGAACGGTGGAATTGGGCGTTTGGAAGAGATGATGAAGCTAATCTTGGAGAGAGATCAAGTTACACAGAAAAAGTTAGCCGAACACGATTTGCTCTTCAAGAATCAACAATCTTTCATTCTCGATATTCAAAGGACTGTTGGTGATATTGCTCGTCGTTTAGAAGAAAGGCCCCCAGGTCAGTTTTCGGGTATCCCTCAAACTAATCTGACTGCTCAATTGAACGCCATCTCCACTCGTAGTGGTAGGGTTTTAGGTCCGGAGGTAGTTAGTAGAGAAATTAGGGAAGATGGGGACGATGAGTTGATAGATGAGGAGATAGAAGTAGAGGCTCCAGGTAAGTCACATAGTACAACACCAATCATAGAGCCGTAGGTTAAGAAAAACACCAATAAGAAGCCGGTTGGAGCCCGGCCACCACCATACACCATTGACCTAGCCTATGTCCCGTATCCCGATCGTCTAAAGAATCAAAAGTATACAAAAGATTACGGGCATTTTCTTAATATATTTAGCCAATTGAATGTCAACCTTCCATTCGTAGAAGTCCTTCAGCATATGCCTAAGTACGCCAAATTTTTGATAGACCTTCTTAAAAGAAAGGATAAGTTGGAGGAGATTTCGACTGTACCACTAAATGGAGAGTGTTCTGCATTAGTTCTCAATAAAGTACCGGAGAAATTACCCGACCCCGGTGTTTTTACCATTCCATGCCTTTTTGGAAGTGATATGACATGTCAAGTATTAGCCGATCTAGGAGCTAGTATAAACCTTATGCCATATTCTTTATATGAAAAGCTAGACCTAGGAGAGCTCACCCCTACTCATATGACGTTGTCTTTAGCTGATCGTTCCGTTAAGTATCCGAGGGGTGTCGTAGAGAATTTGCTCGTTAAGGTAGATAATTTGGTTTTCCCCGTAGATTTTGTTGTTTTAGATATGGAGGCCGACGAGAGAGTTCCTATTATTTTAGGTCGTTCATTCTTACGTACTTCTAGGGCGGTCATTGACGTGTTTGAAGGTAAGATCACTCTTAGAGCCGGTGATGATAGTGCCACCTATTTAGCTAAGTCCATAAGACATCCGAGTGGTCAAGACGGTCTCATTGATCCATGTTACCCAGTTCACTCGATAGAATCATTTAGCTCGGACATGGGCCCTAGTCTTGACGATTCCCGTTCTGTAAGTTTAAGTGTGGGGAAGGAGCGAGCGGTTCCGAGCTCTCAGGAAATGGTGAAGCGTGTTGGAGTAAAAGGTGGTGGAAAGCGTAAGTTTGAGAAGGTTCGTGGTGTTAGAAAGAAGAAGACCAAGGTTGACGACCGGTCGGATCGTGATTCGGTATCTTTAAGGGCATTGGAGTTCTACCGAGGTGGAGGAAGCTCCACTCGGTCCGCCACGTGATTCGCATAAACATAGGTTCTTGAGTGAAAACTCAAGTGTAGAGTTTGTAGATTTTCCTTTATTTTAGTTTTTATTTTCTCAGTTTTGTTGAGTCATCGAGTCGCTAACGTAGTTTTTTGTAGTTTGACTTTGTTTTATGTTTTTGATTTTTGCGAGTTTGAAGACTGAATGAGCTAGAGAGACGATCCCCAAGGAAAAATTTTATGAAAAAAGACAAGTGTGGGGATGGAGCAGCCGAGCCGTATACTTTATATTTATTTATTTGCTGCTAATTATTCATGATTTATTGGTTGGTTGGTAAAATACTTTAATTGCATAATATCTATCATTATGATAAGATATACTTTTAGACATGTTTATGTGTTTTGTTTGGCCGCTTACGTTCGTGAGAAAAGAGTTACCAATTGCTGAGCACGTTCGTTGTTGGAGGGCATTCATGGAAGAAGAATTTGGCATCATGTTCCATTCGCATATTACAAGCTAAGTCTTTTCCATTATCTAGCTTGTTAACTTTTTATTTTGCTTTGTTTTTAATTTTTAGATTTTTAGTTTTTGTATTCCGACTTTATTTTATTTTTTGTTTTAAGTCGTCCTTATCCTTGAATTGAGGACAATGCATAGTTTAAGTGTGGGGATAGGATATTTGAGTCGTAGTTTAAATCGAGTTTAGATTTTAAAAAAAAATTAAAAAATTTTAATAATTAGAAAAAAAAATGAAAAATGTTTAAAAAAGATGTCCATTGAATTTAATTTTTTGAGTTAAAGTGGGAGATTATGATATTTATCGGAAATCGGTTTTTCAAACTACTAATAATATGAGATAAATAAAAGAAAACGCACTTAACTTGGGATGTGTCGGTAGGCTCAGCTTTGTAAATGAAAGGGCAATTTTATAAAATGGTTTAAACGGAAATCTTTTGTGGGTAAAACGTTTTGTCCATGGAAAATAAGTAATGAAAGGTCGGGCCACACTCAAGCCTCAATTATTGGTATGAAAAGTGGAAATATTATGAGTTTTAAAATCTGAATACGTTATCATATGATGCTTGGGTAGGTTTAACGTTAGAGTATGCCGTGTAGCCTGTGATATAAATCTTAAAATGCTAGTTTAGTGTTTTACACCTCATTGGCGTATGGTTTTATAACCTTAAATCTTGTATTGATGGGATGCTTCGGGTCCGGAGACCATGGGTCTGTATGCAATCTATTCATCTGGATATTCATAATTCCTAAGTGGGGTTGTGGATATTTAAAATAAAGCCAAAAAGAGCAAACCCTTATAAGTCTATAAACATGATCACAAAAGTACAAAAGTACAAATGCATTACAGACTTGATCATCCACGCAGTTAGCCATGTGGGGTCCCCTTGCTCGCGTCTCATTACCATTAAGAAACGGACCACAAGGGACACGCTACATGTAAGCCCTACAGATGAAATTTTGCATACTCACCTATGGTGATGGATTTGGGGTATTGTTTGATAACGGGGGTATGTCATGTTGTGGGGAATACTAGCTATTAGTTAATTGAACATTAATCATATCTAATGGCTGCTTGGTAGACTTTGATGCTTAAGCTTAGGTGGATAAACAATACCCTTGATCGTCTTAACTATTCATAAAAAATAGAGCAACAAAAGTTTTAATTCTGCTAATTTTTAGGTTTAAGTCAAGTTGGGGTGGTCTGGTCCGGTAAAAGCTGAAAATAAGCGGGTCTTAATTGTGTAAACCAATGAGTAAAAAAAATTGTCGGATCTTATTTGTCCCGGTAAAGATTAAGGCATGGGTTTAAGTGGACAACAATATCGGTGATCGCCGTTTTTGCGTTTTTCTGAGCTTTAAAAATTAACCTATATGTTTGTAAGACTATATTTTCCGATTCTGATCCAACTGCGTCAGACTTTTTCAGGGACGAAAAAAGAGTAAGTGTGGGGATATTTGATATACGTCTATTTATACATATTAAATCCCTTGTAAAGTTTTATGTAATTTATGTTTTGAGTTCGGTTTAGTTCGTGTTTCGTTCTTTAATTTAAGTTTTGATTCAAGTTTATTATATGTTTACGTGTTTTATATCTTTTGGTGTCTTGCACGTTTAATCTAATTCTTTCTATCTTTTCATGCGAAGTTTATGCTTGTTTTGCTTGTTAACGATTACATGATTACTTCACTAATATTTTGTTATGTTTTCATATATATGATGGAGTGGAGAAGCAAGGGAAACAAATTCTAGAAGCTTCTAAGCATTACTTGGAGTTTAAGGAAGATAATTATCAAGATTTAACAAGATTAAACAAGAAAAAAAAAAGCAAAAATCTGAAAACCCACCCCAGGAGGGCGCCGCTACACGCGAAGCCAGAAGTCAATATGCCTTCGTACGGCGCCTAGGGCTCCCTGGTCAGCCATCTTTGCAAGTCCAAGCCCGTTACTTGCTTATATAAACATCTCTTGCAAACCTAGCCGAGTTAAGCATTATTGCAGCCGATTTTCCAAGGGTTTGTGAAGGTTTTGAGGCTAGTAATCAAGGAGGATCATCAAGCTTTCATACAAGTGTTATAGGGTCGATTAAGAAGGGTTCTTTCGTTCTTTTTCATCATCTTTGTTCACTATCTATCATGAATCTCTTTTGTTTTAGTTATTTGCTTTGATTATAACTATGCTAGGCTAGACTTCATGTCTACCTAGGTTTGATGAACATGTTTGAGACTTGATTCTTGCTTTGGACTTATGCTTTGATTATGGTTTCGTTTTATTAATAGTAAAAGACTTAAGTTTGTTTACATGATGCATATGAATGTTTATTATCTTGGTTGATTATTAATTATTGCTTCACATGGATCTTGCTTTCTATTGATTGTGTTCTTTAGATATTAGGGTTCATGTTTAATCATTACTTGGTGTTTTGATTATTATGGTTGAATAGGCCTATTAGATCATAGAAGCTTATTAATCGTCAATTAGGATTTTGAATGTTTTGCTAAATTCCAATAGCTGTGAGGTGAGGAGTTGTTCATGTGTCTTGGTCAATTGCATGCTAGGATAGTAGTGACAATATTCTTGCTTATTGTGTTGATCCTTGTTCATGATGTCATGTTAAGTTTATCAAGTTATCTAGAGTTTTGTGTTTCGTAAGATTGCTTGCTTTAGATACTATTAATTAACCATATTTGATAACCGTGAGGAAATCAATTTAACTAATTGCTTAATAATCTAATATTCATTCTTTGGGATTTCGTTTGATTCAGTCAATGGTCCTTAGGGCTTGTTAGATGAATACGTTTAGAAATCAGTTTCCGTAATCATGTTATTTGTCCATTACTTGATGATTGTTGATACATGGGATTCTTACCTAGGTAGATTCCTTCTCTGATTGGTTTCTATCTTGTGTTTAATTGCTTATTTCTTGTTTACTTGTTTATTTGCTTTCTTAGTTAAATCTTAGTTTAAAGACCCCCTTTAAACATTAATAATAAATAGTCGAGTCGTAAGTCGAGTCTAATTAGTTAATTAACGTAATTTATAGAGTCCTGTGGGTTCGATATTCTGGACTTACTTAGCTTTAGTACAATTGACCGGTTCACTTGCCGTTGTTTTGTGTAGTTGAGTCTTAAGTCTAGTTTTTATTACTTGTTTAGTTTAGTTAATATTTAATTGACTGTTTCCACCACATCAGGTAACAAGGGATGTATATCATATATATATTGTATAACCATATTCAAGTATAATAAGACTATATAAGTTAATTAGAATGAAAGATTTAACTCAGTTTAACTTTTGGAAGTCAAACCTTCAAGAAACTTCAAAATCCCTTGAATATTTGAAGTTTGAGAGAGAATTTGGAGATGTACCAGGGGAAAAATGAAGGGAAATGGTGATGTATATATAGGGTAATGATAAGGGTCAAATATGGGTGTAAATATCTAGAGTTTGCATGCAAAATGGGTCAAGACAAAACACAAACAAACAAATAAACGGGTTGCTGGTCTGATGGCCATCACGCCACGTGATGGGGTTTTGCCACCCCCATCGCGCCACGCTATGGGGTGGGTGCTAGCCTCATAAACTTTTCAAATATGGCAGATTTGGCCCTCGGAGTTGGTTTTAAGCGTTTTTAAGGCATTTTAAGGACCAAAAAAGATGTTTTCGAGATTTAACAAGTGAAAAACAATATTGTAACATAAAATCAATCATTTTGATTATATCATGAGCTTCGGTTTACAAAAGGGGTCGGTTTACATAATAAATGGATACAAAATGAATACTAATCGAGACCCGAAATTGACGAATGTCACAATAGTGTAATTTGTAAACAATAAAATTCTTACAATTACCTTAAATTCATTATGAGGTTTATGTTTATGTGTAGGTTGCTTAGGGTTAAATGAAATTTAATGACTATGTTTGTATAATAATGCTTATTAATTAATTATAATAGTGTAGGTTGTTTGTATAATTGTAAGAAGTCGAGGCTTATATGTTTCTCAAAGTTTTATATTTGCTTTTACATGTTTATTGTAGCACTGTTGTAGTATTATAGTGGAGCGAGGGGTGCACGTATATCTTTTAGGTTGTTTTTGGCCTTTCTTTGATTAGGTTGGTTTCAGTTTTTGTGTGACTTTGGTTATGGCCATGTGTTTTGCTCAAATTTGGGCATTAAGTCTTTGGATCTGAAAAAGATTGTTTAAAATAAATAATTTGGTACTAAACAAATTTGGCCTGGTTATTAACGAATTTGGTATTAATGAATTTGGCATGTACGAGCTGAGCTTAGGCCGGTTTAAGAGTTTTCTCAAAATGTATAGAAGTCCTAAACAAATGTGTATAATTTAATTAATAATAAACAAGCCAAGCTTGGGCTTCAAGAAATGACCCATGAGCCAAGCTTGAGTTAAAAAAATAACTCAAAACGAGCCAAGCTCGAGCTTGAAAAATAACTCACGGGCCAAGCTTGAGCCTCGTAAGGAGAAAAGAGCGGAGCTCGAGCTTGAAAAAATGACTGAAGAGCCGAGTCTGAGCTTTAGAAAAAAAAACTTGAAACGAGACGAACTCGAGCTCGAGCCGTTGTAAGGTAAATCTAGCCAAGCTTGGGCTCGGCACGGCTCATTTACTCCCTAACTAGAATTTGCTTCAAAAATGTATGTATCATTAAGAAATAGGTTTCATAATTATTAGACAGAATTACAGAAATTATCCTTTATGTTTATAATAAATTTCACTGGTTATCCTTTATGTTTAAAATTGATATGTTTTGTCCTTTACGTTTTCAAATTTAACAGTGTTTGTCCTTTGATACTAACCCGGTTAGTTTTTCTCGTTAAGTGTGATCATTTACTTGCACATGAGGATAAATTGGTCATTTTACCTATTAAATTAAAATCATTTTAATAAATAAACAAAACATATATATCACCATCTCTCTCCCATCACCATCACCCTAACCCACACCACCACTACCACAAACGAAACCCACCACCATCACCGGAGAAACGAGCTTATTCCTCCCTTTGATTCACCCAAAAACCCAGATTATTAACTCGCCATAAAAACCTTCGGCACCACCTGTTGCCACCAGATCTGCCCTCTTTGATAATAAACACCGCCACACTAGACTTGCCAATATAATAAACACCCACCCACACCACCACTGCCACAAACCCATCATCACGTGATACAACCACCACAGTTGGCACAAACACTATTTTTACGAGTTAATAAACCAGGTGGTTGTTTATTAAACCACTGACACAAACGCTGAACCCGCTGGAAAAATGAATTTGGTGCCCCGTCGTCGGAAAAATAAGTTTATTAACCCAGTTGGCACCTGGTTGATATTCTTCTTTCTTGAATCCCTAACTGCAATTAGGGTTTCAAAATCCTTTGAATGATTTTGCCCAAAAGGATTTACCACGATTTAACACATAATCGAGAAGAGACTTGTAGCCGTGAACATTGAAGAAGCTGTGCAAGAGAACACTTCACCCGAAAAACAAGTGTGCGACAATGCTCCAATTCGTAAATTGATGACCGTTGCATAATCTGAGCTTATTTAACTCATCTGCAGCCACAAACACGGTAGAACACACTATAAGCCCACCGATCTAACCAAATCAAGTGTTGTAACCTTAGATTCGCGACCAACAATCACTTATATTAGCTTTTCCGAAAAAGGAATTGTGGTTAGCGTCGATGAGGGAAGCTAGATCTGACTATCTGAGTGCCGTCGTTGTCGAGGGTCGTTGCGGCGTCGACGATTCAGTCTGGGACGGTGGTGATTGTGGCTATAGGGTTTAAATTTGGGGATGATGTTGGTGGTGGTGGTGAACTAATGAGGCTGACGGTGTTGGCATGTGGTGGTTGTGGCGATGACGGCATGTGGGGGCAGATGTGCCTGATGCTAAGTGAGAGAGAGAGAGTGGGTGTGTATTTACATATGTTATTTATCTATTAAGTTTTTTTATTTATTAAAATGATTTTAGTTTAATATGTAGGATGACCAATTTACCCTTATGTGCAAGTTACATGATCAGACTTAACGAGAAAAACTAACCAGGTTAGTGTCAAATGACAAACACTGTCGGATTTGAAAACGTAAAAGACAAAACATGTCAATTTTAATCATAAAGAATAACCAGTGAAATTTAGTGTAAATATAAAGGACAATTTCTGTGTCATTTTGTCTAATTATTACTGCTTTATATTTTGGTGAACCTTATACATATTTATATTTTGTTTTATATTTCGGCACATGTTACATTATTTATTTTTTTTATTAAATTTTAAGTTTTTTTTTATTAGTTTTTTATTATTTTTTTAAAGAGTTTTTTTTGGTTTACTAAATTTTTTTCATTTTTATCCATATTTATATAGTAACTTAACAATGCTCTTATACACTTATTCTAAAAAAAGTACAAAAGTTATTACATTGCCCCTTTTTCATCTCCAAAACAATTTGCTATTAATTTATTATAATTATTAATTAATATTATATCATAATATATCATATTATTCTTGTTTGCGTCTCACCCCTTGTCCATCCTTGAGATTCTTCTTTCAACCCCTTCTTCCTCTTCGCTTCGATCGAATCGATCCAACCACATCGTCCATGACGCTTGGCTCAGGCGGATCGAGTGTCGTGGGTATGTTTTCCCATCTGGGTTCTTTTTTTCTTTCAAATCTGCTTCTTTACTTGCCAATTTCACCTTTTTTCTCATTTCATCTTCACAAATCGGGTCTTTAATTAGGTCTGTGAGCTGGGATTTCCGATCAATTCGAATTGGGTATTTGTGTTCTTTGATGGGTTTTGTTTTAATTTCATGGATCATGCGTTTGTTGTTTCAGATTAATCTTCATTGTTCAAGGTTTATGATAGTTGTTTACGAAATTAGGTGCCTTTGTTGTTTAATGCGACCCATTGTATGATTTGTTAAGCAGACTCTATTATTATCATTTATATTTGGATGAATATTAACTTTAGGGCTTGTATAAACAATCTGAATTATTCTTGTTTGCGTCTCACCCCTTGTCCATCCTTGAGATTCTTCTTTCAACCCCTTCTTCCTCTTCGCTTCGATCGAATCGATCCAACCACATCGTCCATGACGCTTGGCTCAGGCGGATCGAGTGTCGTGGGTATGTTTTCCCATCTGGGTTCTTTTTTTCTTTCAAATCTGCTTCTTTACTTGCCAATTTCACCTTTTTTCTCATTTCATCTTACGCCCTGCTTGCGGTGCGCACATATAATGTATATATGTGTGAACCCTTGGGTGGGAAAAAGTAAAATTGCACTAATTTTGACGTTATTTTACTAATCACGTGAAAATAACGTTAAAGTGGCGGAAGGTTAATCAGGCATCATGTGGTGGCGTTGATAGCCGAAAGACAAGGGCACATGCACCAATCAGCCGGTGTCCCGATGATTGAGTGTTATGTGTCTTATGTCCAAGGCTTGATTCAAAACTACTATCGAGCCGGGGGTCTCACCGGAAGCAGCCTCTCTATCCCTATGGGATAGAGGTAAGGCTGTCTACATCTTACCCTCCTCAGACCCTACCATGGCATTGCTATTGGTGGGATATACTGAGTACGATGATGATGATGATGATATGGTGGTTTTTATTTTAATACAAATGGTTACCCGTAAACGCAATGTTTTCTAATGATTAATTAAGAGAAACTGTTGCTAGTTATCGTTTTACGGTTTGCACATGTAGAAGTTATGATCTGAACTCTTAGTTGTTCGGTGTGGTCCTTAGTGTAAGATTTAATAACAGAAGTGCGATTCGTTATTCGGTATTTCGTGGTCCTTCTCAATAAAACCGTTGTTTGAGTGGTTGAGAAATAGTACTTCGCATTTATCTTGGTTGTAGTTTATTGTGCTTTTTTATTGTAAGATAAGGTGATTCACATCCGATGTTGATATTACAGGGAATGTATGGATATGTGTTTTGAAATTGATTATGTGATATTTGAATGCATTAGAATTATATAAACCGTTGTAATAAAATGGGTAGTAGGAGATACTGAGATTGTTCATGAATGTGTTTGAATTGTTTACATCTTTGTGTTTATTAAAGAAAATTAATGCATGAAATGACCAAATCAACATGAAATCTTTTTTTTTTTTTTTGTCACAGTGCCTAGAAATTTTAGGTTGTTGGAGGAACTTGAGCGTGGAGAAAAAGGTATCGGAGATGGCACTGTTAGTTATGGGATGGATGATGGAGACGATATTTATATGCGCTCGTGGACTGGCACCATCATCGGTCCTCTCAATGTAAGTTCTCTTATTATTATCTGTATGTATTTTCTTTAGTAATCAGATTAGTATACTCTTTATCTGGTAATAATAACTTAATTTTCAGAATTTAGGATTCAGGTAATCTTTCATATGATTGCATCATGTCATTTTTAAAGATTTGAAATGTTTTGTGCAGAATGCTGCACGGTGCAATTTATTTTATTAGTAGAGGTTATGAAAAAAGATATGTAATTAATTTACATTAATGTTTTTGGTAATGATTTGCGAATCATGATGTATTAAGTATTTAAGGCTTGCATAAACAAATTGTGCTTTTCGTTTTCTTGTTATTTAAACGTTAAATAATCAGAAAATCGGTTATATACCAGATGCAACAGTACGAATGTACAGGAATAAAATAAAATGTCATATTTACCCCTTTTACTCTTTGTTTGATTATAGGGGTGTGCATGGGTTGGTTTTAGGCTTAAACCGAACCAAAAACCGAAAATTCGGTTTGAGTTGAAAACTGTTCGGTTTCAGTTTTACCATTTGAGCCGGAAAAACTGGCCCAAAATATTGAGTTTCGGCCTGAAACTTTTTTGAGTCTAAATCTTTTTGTTGATTAATGATTAATATATTATTGTACATTTGTGTTGTTGGCAGAGTGATGCCTAAGGGTGGCAAACCCAACCCAAATGGGTTGTTTTGGTTCAAGATGGATAAACTTTAAAAGTAAAATGGGTTAGGATGGATCATAAAAATTCTACAAGTGGGTCAGGATGGGTTGGAAATATACAAGTGAGTTTCATTTATAGGTTAAAATGGGTCAAAACAAAATATCCAAGTTATCCAAAATTTATATATTTCAAAATACCCAAACTATCATGTGCGAAACAAAACTCATCCGAAACCCAAAAAACGACCAAAACGAAACAAAAACCCCGAACTGACTAAAACGAAACAAAAACGAAACTGAACCGAAATAGAAAAACGACCAAAACGAAAAAAAAACGAAATGAAACTGAAAAACTGACCAAATCGAAACAAAAAAAGCGAAATGTAACCGAAAAGCTAACCAAAACTAAACAAAAACACCGAATCGACCAAACCGAAACAAAACTGAATCGAAATAGAAAACCGACCAAAACGAAACAATAAAACCGATATGAAACCGAAAATTTGACCAAAACGAAACAAAAAAAAAAGCGAAATGCAACTGAAAAGCAGACCAAAACAAAACAAAAACACCGAACCGACCAAACGAAACAAAAGCACCGAATGGACGGAAACAAAACAAAAAAACCAAAACTAAACTGAACCAAAATAGAAAAATGACCAAAACGAAACAAAAAAAAAGCACTGAACCGACCAAAGCGAAACAAACAAACCGAAACGAAACTGAAACGAAATAGAAAAACGACCGAAACGATACAAAAAAACCGAATTGAAACTGAAAAACTGACCAAAAGGATACATAAAAAACTAAATGCAATTTAAAAACCGGACCAAAACGAATCAAAAACACCGAACCGACAAACGAAACAAAAAAATTGAAACGAAACTAAACCGAAATAGAAACAGGACCAAATTGATACAAAAAAACCGATATGAAACCGAAAAACTGACCAAAACGAAACAAAAAAAAAAGCAAAATACAATTAAAAAGCTTACCAAAATGAAACAAAAAAACTGAAACCTAGCTGACCAAAATAAAATAAATGAATCGAAACGAAACAAAAAAAACGAAATGAAACCGAAAAAACTGACTAAAACAAAACAACACTGAAACAGAAAAAACCGAGAAATCGAAACCGAAATCACTGAAACCGAGCAGATACCGAAACCGACCGAAATGAAAAACAAAACCGAACCGAAAAAAACCCCGAAAAACTCGAAATTGAACCGGAACAAAAGGTTTTTTTTTTTTTTTTTTTTTTTTTTATGAACGATGAGGATGGGGGAAACATTTTAGTTATTTTACATTTTGCTTTGAGTTATTATTTTTTTAATAGTTTTTTTGAATATTTTTTTGAGGGGTTTTCAAAACCCTTTGTATGTCAACCTTCACTTGGGTCAAGATGAGTTAGTTTTATCCATCTTGACCCATATCCATCCTAACCCTCTATTTTAAAAATCCATCCTGACCTCATATCCATCTTGACCCATACCCATCCTGACCCAAATCCAACCCAACCCACTCCTATTGCCACCTCTAGTGAGGCCTGTTACCTTTTCTTTATTAAGGGTAAAATTACCTAATTACTCCTTGTTTCAGTCTGTTCATGAAGGGCGTATTTACACATTGAAGCTATTTTGTGACAAAGACTATCCCGAGAAACCACCAAGTGTCAGATTCCATTCTCGCGTCAACATGACTTGTGTCAACCATGAAACTGGAGTGGTAAAAGCATTAAGCTATTGACTTTCAAACGTCAAAGTTTGACTTTTTACAATTTTGACGAATTTTTGTGCAGGTTGAAGCGAAAAAGTTTGGAATTCTTGCAAATTGGCAGAGAGAATATACAATGGAAGATATTCTGATACAGCTCAAGAAAGAAATGGCGGCTCCTCATAACCGCAAGCTTGTTCAGCCGCCAGAAGGTGCTACTTTCTGATTATTTGAAGGAATTGATAAAAAAGATATTATGTTATATGGTATTTGATGCGCGTTTTCAAATGGTTTTGTGAATCAAAATTCTCATGAAAGTCAACAAATTGTAGCGGAGGATGTTTTCTTCTCTTTAATGTTTGATTTGTTATGGGATGTTTGTTTGTGTCAAATGTTTAATATATGTAATTTGTTTTGGTAACTCAGTTTAAGATTTGGCTGATGGTAATTCATGCTTCATTTGTCTTGTTGAATGCAAGTTTGGTGGTTACTTTGCATGTGCAGGAAGTTGAATCTTGTTAAGTATAATTAAAAGAAAACTTTTGTTTGTTATCATTTCTGAGTTACCAGAATATATCATTTCTGCTCATAGAACATTCTTAGATCCTCAACATTATGACCAAGGTTAGAGATGGTTTTTGTCATTTGAAAATTGTTAAAATAGCATAGAATAATGAAGACCATGTTTGTTGTGTGTTATTTATAGAAATATAATGACAAATCAATCTAGCTATACCTTTTGATTATAAGTTTATAACTATAAAGACATGAGCCTAACCGTAAACAATCCTGATAGTCGGGCGAGGGATGCTATGGTAGGAGCTACTACTGTAGTGGAAAGTGTTGTGGCGTGACAAAGGACCATGTGAGGTGCGATGGCGAGACTTAAATAGTAAGAAAATTACGTAACATCCAACAAGACCATAGTGGCTGTAACAAGAGGCAGGCTGACATGATTGTGGCAACAATAGTTAGGACTCTTGACTATATGAGCTACTACCGTGGTAGGGCATGATGAAGAGATCAAGACAACATTGACAAAGAAAAAAAGAAATAAAACATAATGTATATGTACAATTTCACGAAATTGGTCGCCAGTTGTCTTGGATTGAAGAACCTAGATTGCAAGAGAACGCAAACTTGATTTGCGTGTACATATTTCGCTTCATTGGTGTTTTCTCCCTCTTTTTACTTCACTCAAATCCGTCACTCAGATCAATCTCTCTCTCTCATCCCCTTTGGTTCAGTTTTTTAGTGAGTTTCCACCGACACAATGGTTCTTCGATCGACACGATGGTCCACTTACCACAAGGCTCTCCCTATCTTAGTTTAAGTTCAAACTCCAACTCCATTTGAGTGAGTATGATTCTAAAGATTTGTTTCAATACATTAGTTCATACTCCATCAGATCAGTGGTTTCTTAACTCAGCATATTTATTTGAATTTCACTAACAAATATATTAAACCTTCATTTACACATCTTAACTTGACTCCTTTATTGTAACATCACAAATTTCTTGTTTGAACCACACTTTTCAATTCCAATCAATTAGCATAATGTTTACCCAATCTTGATACCCAAACTTAACCTTTTACCAATGAAAACTCACAAACTTGTCAAAAACCAATACCT
This sequence comes from Bidens hawaiensis, assembly GCF_021521415.1. Lineage (NCBI taxonomy): Eukaryota > Viridiplantae > Streptophyta > Magnoliopsida > Asterales > Asteraceae > Bidens > Bidens hawaiensis. The sequence goes on along the minus strand of NW_027505295.1, from coordinate 84,644 downwards.
AATATGTTCACTAAAAACTCATTCAAAAGAATATTTTCAACATTATCATTACCCGCAGTTCATAACACTTTAAAATATTAAACCAAGTCATTACCCAAAAGCATGGTTGTAAAAATTGTTAGGGCACGGAGATTTGACTCTGTGGATATGTTATCTTGACATATGTTCTAGATCAGTATCCTTAGCATGTGTTCCAGATCTTGTCGGGATCAAGGATCCTCGGTACTTATTATTTACTAACGATTGTTCTCTTTGTTATATTGATATTATGGCAGATACAACGGATAAAGACCAAGTCTACCCTGTTATTTCGCCGTCCAAGTGGTTTAGCAACGTGGTCAAAAGCGTGTAACGGCTCCATAGAGGAAGTGTCGTGAAAATAGGGCATTAGTTACTTTGTATTTTGTTTATATATTGAAGCTTAATGCAGTTAGAAAACACACATCATACACACTTGTAATACACACACGTGGCTCTCATGTAATAACTGCTTAAGCTTCCACCATTGTAACACGATATTTGTTATTAATAAAGTGGTGATAGACGATTTGTCATCACCCGGGGTTTTTATGCCGGCGATCACCTACTGATCAGGGGCTTTTCCTCGTAACAAATCATTGTGTTCATTCTTATTTTATTCACGTAATCACCATTGTTATTCAAGCACCCTACCTCACAAACTAGTTTGTTTACATTATTCTTAAAACCGATTTTTGACCAAAACAAAAATCTCGTCTAGGCGTTAAATAATCTCCGGACCGACTAGTCGCCTATTAATCCATATTTGATCAAAATCGTTTAAAATTGAAAGATTTACATATAAAGCCTCCTCTTAAAATATTCCAATGTCGACACCCTCAAATTCATTCAAGTCGGCTGAGCTGATGATGACGTCAGTTGGGTGGCGTTTCACAGCGCTTATGATTTTGGGCATTTGGTAAGGTTTTGACTGGGTGGGTTTTGCCGGATGAGTTGACTCAGTTTTTGTGAATCTTTATTACGTTTTGTGAATTAGTACGTATGCGTGTGCACGTTGGTTGGTTGTTGGTTGTTTCTGTCTGAGAATTTGGATCTTGATTTAGTGCTGTGTTTGGAATATTGGATTGAATCCTTAATGAATGGTTGGATGCATTTGAGTGTTAGCTAACCCTTGCAGGTGATGATGGACGATATTATTATGTTTTATATATGAAGGTCATGTTGATGATAATACTCATTCGAGGTATTCGGACACACAGCTTTTTAGAGAAAAAAATATTTTGCTTGGAAGGCAGAATTAGCTTTGATATTCTGAAAGTAAGTTGCTTTGCGGTTATTATATGATAAGCTCAAGACTGTCTTTCTATATTATACAAGTTATTCAGAAATTTTGCACTGGTTGACCTCTCGTTTACCATATTTTTTGTTATCCGTTTATTATAGCTGTTTTGAAGTATGCCTTGTAGTGGCTAAGAGTTGAAAGTATTGCAGAATATACTCACATCTAGAGTCCGAGCTTTGAAATTATGTATAAGAGTTTAAGCTCCCCTGATACACAGTAGAAGCACGTACACGTCTTTTTACCTATGTATATGCTCTTATTATTTTGGAAGGAAATTGGTAATATGGTTCTTGATACCGCAGTTTAGATGCTTTTGCATTAAAAAATGTTCCAAATCCAAACAACAACACGACGACTCAGACTATGGGCTTGATTGTTAGTTTTATCACAGAATAATTAATAATCATTAGCAGATCAATGGGCATAGGATCGTTGCTTAAAGTGGGTTTGTTTAAACTGCCCTATAAATTTATGTATATATGATGATTTTCATTTTTCGTATGGTTATGTGGAAACTCACAAAGTTTATGATGATCTGAGTTATCTAAAGCATGCATTTAGCATGGAGGTTAATTTCTAAAGTTCGTGATATCACTTACAACAAGAAAGAACCACCAGTGTTTGGCGCAGCACCTGCATTTTGGTGCATTCTTCTTTCTTTCCTTGGTCTTCCGTCCGTCATATTCCTAATAACTTATCCAATGACAACGAATTAACCGCAAATGCACCTTTCTTTTATCAAATCTCAGGGACATGGTCTAATCATGAGGGTAGTATTTTATCATGGTGTCGGATCCTAAGTTTTTATGGATTCCTTCTTTGTTACCGAAGTCGACCCCAAAGCCATAATGTCTCAAAACGAGGAGGCCATAGAGAAAGTATTTTTTATTCCTTTGTCTCGAACTTCGTGAAGAACTCCTGTAGGTTCCTGGACGGATCTTACACGAGATATCTCGATATACACAGGTGCGGAATCCCTGTGTAGATCGTTACGGACGTAGAATATTAGCTCACGAACACACGTACACACAATACGAACAACCACACGTTATATTGATAACTAACACCGATATGCTTACAGACTCACGTCAATAGACTCACACGTAACTGAACTCGATCAACCAAAACCTAAAATGACCAACACTGAAACAGTAACTCGTAGGTTACTTAAATACACGACAACTTCGCCTCAGGCGAAGTTGTCAATAACTTCGCTCGTTGAACAAGTTCGCCTAGGCGAACTTGTCAACAACTTCGCTTGGTTAACAAGTTCGCCTAAGCGAACTTGTCAACAACTTCGCTGTTACACAAACAATTACATAATCAATATTACAGACTCGATTACAGACTTAATACATATGAACTACTGACATCTATGCACCAACAGACTCCCCCTTGGCAGTAGCTTCATATCTTGATCTTTCAGCTCTTGTCTTGTAATCCTGTATCTTCATGCGTGCACTCCTTCTCTAACACACACCGTGACTACTCGCTGATATTTCCTTGCTTCATCCTTCCAAGCAGGAATATAGAATATCTTCTTTTCGTTCAACGCTTGCATATCAGCTTTCGATAAGTTAACAAGATGCATCGGGTCATACACCCTCAGCACTTCTTGTTCATCTTCGTCTTCCATCACGGCTTCAGCAGTCTGGCAATCAACGTACCACCATTTTAGATTCTTCAACACATCTTGAGGCATATTCTTCATCGGAACCTCCTTGATGCATCGGATCGGCTTGTACTTCATCACCATCCATGGCTTGCCATCTGCTCTCAATCCCCTCTCTGTATCCTCCACGAGCTTTCCCTTCTGTGGCTTTAAGAGTTCAAACTTCTTTTCTTTTACGCCTTCTTTCCATACAATCTTCTCAATCATTCTTGCCATATTGTTGTTACTTCTGTTTATCAGGCCCAACCTGCCCAAATCTTTCACCTCGCATTCCGGCAACGTGTTGAGAGATCTCAACATTCTCTTGAAGTATTGAATGCCATCATAACGTTTTACCACAAATAACTTGATCTGTTCATCATAAATCCAACAGATGATTCCCTTTTTCGCCTCAGCATAGCCTTTAATGTTATAGCTTTTCTTGAATATGGCTGGAACAGCAGGCTTCTTGGTCTTGATAAACCAATGAGCACAGCCTTCCTTCCACCTAGGCTGCTCCTCCCACTCAGTAGTTTCATCCATCTCAGCCCTCACATCTGCTTTTTCAACCTCAGGGATCTCGTGCTCGACATTTTCTTCCACAATCTCTCCTTCCTCTATCACATCCTCAACAATAATTTCTGCACCAATCTTTTCAATCTCACTGATTGGCAGAACATCTTCATCAAATAATACATCGTCGCTGAACATGTCATCATCAAGTTCCTCCAGTGCATCGATCACGTCATCATCACCACCAGCCGCTTCGGTAGACTCCCCCTCAGCTGTGGAAGCCCCAAGAGCTTGTGAGGTTCTTGGCAGCTCACCACCTGCACCTTCCGGTGCATTGGGATCATCGTCTCGGTCTTCTCTACGCTTGGTCCTCAACTCATCTCCTCTACAGCTCATCTCCCCCTGAGATGCCAAGAAAACCTTCAAGGCATCTATTATTTTCCCGTGCTCAGCCAGGAGGGATGCCTGCAGTTGATTTGCTTCCACTAGGCTTTGAATAGTCTTTGACTGCTCAGCTACAATCCGCTCTAGTGAAGCTATCCGTTCCGAGTCAGAACTGGGCGTGTCCGCAGGTGGTACCGTACCCGATACTCCTGCAGTAGTGGTGACCGTAGACTCAACAAATCGTGCTACTACCACCGGTGGAGTACGCGTTTGAGGTGGTAGAGACACAATTTCTGGAGCCGACGTCTGGACGACTGTGATCTGTGGAAGGTCAGCCGTTGATGTAGCCACTACGGGAACAACCGTAGCGCTTGTACTTGATACCTGCACAGAGGTAGGAACAAGGGACATACCAGACAAGGCAGGTGGAGCAAAGCGTGCAAACCTTGAAGTCTCTCCGGCTCCTAATCCCATACCTGTCGTTTCCCTTCTTGATCGCTTTCGCACCAGCTGTACAGCCTCTTCTTCATCAGTTTCCTCATCATCGTCATCAACAATTCTCTTCTGCTTACCCACCGTTCGCTCATGTCTCACCATCATCTGTCTGGCCTCTTCCATCACCTCATCAAAATCTGCTTGTGGACCCGAGACTTGAATATTCTCATGTGAATCAAATCGGTCCATATCAAACAGCCCTTGCCCGCCGAACATGGCGTCAAGATCAATCTCAGAAGTTGGCACAGCAGCAGATGCAGCAGAAGATACAGCAGTAGATACAGCAGGCGCAGCTGATACAGCCTGGGGTGCTGCCGCCTGTTGTTGTCTTGGATCCCTAAACTCGTCCCCTGCCGCAGGCACATACTCCGGGTTAATAAGATACCCAAAAAGCGGAGTATGCCTGGGACGCAGCTCAGGCTTGCTTCGTGCGCTGGAAGTGCGACACTGAGCAAAGATACGTTTCGTCACACATTCCACGTATCGAATAGGGCGTCTTTGAGGTAGCGACGGAGCCACATGATTTAAAATCATCTGTAGAAATCGTGGATACATCGTAAACCGCTCACGCGCCACAGCCCTCCTCTGACGATCGATCTCGTAAAAGATCATCTGACTAAAAGAATATCTCTTATTGTAAGTCAGGGCAGTCATAGCAGACTGCATCGTCGCACCCATTCCATCAGTGCCCGCCTTCCGTCCTGACATACAGACTATCATGACATGCGTTAGGAAGCGCCACTGATTTAATAAGAACCCTTTCCTTCGCTGTGTATCACCTAAGAGACCTGAATTCCCCATCCTTAAGAACGCGCCATCTCGAAAAGGAGCAACAAACTCCGTGGGGTCATCTCTTGTTTCTTCTCCAAATTGCAACGCCACCCGTATGTGTTCAGAGGAAAACTGAACAACTTGACCATTAACGGTGGCTCGCATCACCGGGGGCTCAACCCGGCAATCATACTCTACCGTCTGCCAAAAGTCTTCAATATTTGGCAGTGAAATAGGCAGGGTAGTTGTGATAGCGTGAAAAATTCTTGAGCGCAGGAGAAAGGTAATAATCTCCCGGTAGTCCTCCACGCCTTTTGCATCTGGATCTAGAGTGATGAACTGGTTATGAGCTGGAAAGAATAGCCTCTGATAGTCACCGTCATCACCACCAGCTCCTCCAACAGCAGCCATATCTGCACTAAACGAACTAAGTTAGATAACAGTTAAGCAACTCACAAGTTCGCTTTATACCATGAGCGAAGTTGTGATCAAACATGTATAGGCGAACTTAAAGGTGAGGCGAAGTTGGGAACAACTTCGCTTCATCTGTAAGTTCGTCTAATTAAATTTAAGTAAAATGATCAAGGCGAAGTTGATGTTAACTTCGCTTTATCACAACATCGCCTAGGCGAAGATAAGAGTTAGGCGAAATTAAGCTTCAGGCGAAGTTGTGGATAACTTCGCCTCAAGCAAAATTAAGCCCCAGGCGAAGTTGCGGATAACTTCGCCTAAACCCTAACTTCGCCTTCATCTGAATCGGCGACTGTTCAGATTCAAACGGCCAAAAATACGATGATTTCGCACAATTTGACGATCCAGGAGAGAAGAACACAACATATTAATGTTATGAAGACGCAAAGTTCGTCCATGAACACGTAACACAAGTTTGAAAAACTCGGTTTTGAAGGTCCGACGACCCGAGGTCTCGAACCGGGTAAAAACGACCATGAAAAGAACATGTTTGTGAGGTATATCGACAACACGTGCCCTCAATTGATAATAGAAACTGGAAACGAAGATCGAATTCGAAAAAGATGGTAAATTCGCCGGAATAGCTCAGGTTAAGTTTGCCGGTTTAATTGAAAATAATGATTTTTACTATTTAAAAAATCCTTATATAGGGTCAGTGTAGTTCAGGCGAAGTTACGGATAACTTCGCCTAGACGAAGTTAAGCACAAGTTTGCCTGATTCAACAACTTCGCCTATAATTTCAAAATCAAACCTTTAAGTTTGAACATTTTGCAATTATCATTTTAAACTTCCAAAAAGAGTTAAACAAATATGATCATGTCTAAGTAACCAGTTATAAAATAATACAACTACAAAAATAAGAAAAACTTATAAAAATTTAACAAATAAGGGATCAAATTTCAGTCTAGTCAGGGACACCACGTTTTAGAAAAGATCCTAACAGGAATCATACTAACTACGTGACTGTTACATAGATCCGTGTTTAGCTGTATTATGACATATAGAGACAGGTTGTAAGCAGGTAATATACTTAAGATAGTTTTCATCGTTTCTGTGATACGAGTTAGGTTCAATTAATCCTTAAAATTTAAGTGGGCAACAACTCAGAAATATTGATGCCTCCTATCTATCCTCAAAGCGTATTTGGCTTTCCCCAAGTCACCCCGAATTGACTTCGACCCATAGTGTCTGATTAACTTGTAAGTATTCTATGTCTGGATCCCGTATTCATTCTTACTCCATGATTGAGAAGTCTCGATATCTTGAACTCTCTAATGTTACAATAACTTCATAAATACTATTTTTTTTTTCTTTTTTTTTTTTTAATTCAAACATACTTATAGACTTCAGAGTAATAATTAACTGCAAGTCCCGAATCTGGATCACTGCAGTGTCTTGAAACGCTTTCTTCACGGGAATCAGAACACTTACGGGCTCGTGTATGACTGGGTAATCACTTTTCTGCCTATCATTCGGAAAGATATACATGAAGACACGCAAAACTCTTAAGGAGTTTCCACATAAAATCAAGTAAACTTTAATTTGTATCACATCTACTTTTACGCACCATAAAAAGTCACCATGACATACAATGATTGTCCTAAAGCCTTTTAAGCCTAATAACTTCACCAGTTAAGCACACAAAGCTAGTATATATATCATTTTCCAAGGTTGGATCAATTTTCTGTTAAACATAGCAAAGAACTTCTTTACGAAGTATTAGAGTTGAAAAGTAATTTCATTTCCCTTAAAAAATTTTGACTTCAGTCACCCCGATCAAGTCAAAGTCTTCAGGTAAACGGCAATCCTGAAGATCCAATGGATCAACTGGACCGACCACATACAAGTATGTGTCCTTCTAACTATGTATGACCGACTAATTTTCAGCGACAGAAAGAAAACACATCATAACTGCCCAGGTCACTTTCAGTCATCTGGTTAATGGCGACCCTCATTCTCTAAGTAGAAACGAGGACCAAAACATATCCGAGGATATGTCCATCAAACTGAGGTAACCGACTAATTTTAAGCAATAGTGATGTTTTTTTTTTTTTTTTTTTTTTTTTTTTTTTTTTTTTTTTAACAAATAAACACAAAAACATGGTTACTCGGGATTGATCATCCCGTTCAGCTCAATTAGGTTTTGAAATCTTGATTTATCAAACGCTTTTGTAAATAAATCAGCGAAATTTTCCAGCGTATCGACCTTTTCGACCTTGATCAGTTTCTTCTCAGCACAATCCTGTATGAAGTGATGACGAATGTCAATATGTTTAGTTTTACTATGCTTCACGGGATTGTTAATTACTGAGATGGCAGCAGTGTTATCAATTAAAATAGGAGTGAGTAAGAAATTCAGACCATAGTCGCGCAATTGTTGCTGAATCCACAAAACCTGAGAACAGCAGTTGGATGCTGCCATATATTCAGCTTCGCACGTTGAGATTGCAACTGACGTCTGTTTCTTGCACTGCCATGAAACTAATCTTCCTCCGAGAAACTGACAACCTCCTGTTGTCGACTTCCGACTCTGATTGCATCCTCCATAATCAGAATCTGTATATGCTACCAGTTCAACGTCTCCTCCCTTCGGGTACCATAACCCTAGCTTCGGCTTGCCTTTGAGATACCGCAAAATCCTCTTCACACCCTTCATGTGAGATTCCTTTGGGTTTGCCTGAAAACGAGCACAAAGACAAACAGCAAACATTATATCAGGCCTAGAAGCAGTTAAATACATCAAAGAACCTATTATAGCCCGATACTGAGTTGGGTCCACATCTGCGTCACCGTCAATTTCAGCTCCCAACTTGTGGTTGACGCAAATTGGAGTGTCAAATGGAGAAGAGTCCTCCATCTTGAAACGCTTGAGGACATCATGAACATATTTTGTTTGATGAATGAACATCCCATCCTTCTTTTGATCAACCTGCAATCCTAAAAAGAACGTTAGTTCACCCGTAGCACTCATCTCAAATCTTTTCTTCATAACGGCCTCAAATTCCTGACACATGGAGACTCTTGATGTCATCCACGTAGACTTGAACTAGCAGGAAGTCACTTCCATCTCTCTTCACAAACAAAGTACTGTCGATCAAACCCCTTTCAAAACCATTTTCTAGCAAGTAATCCGATAACGTTGAATACCAGGCACGAGGTGCCTGATGTAATCCATACAGCGCCTTGCTCAACTTGTATACGTGATCAGGAAAGTCTGGGTCAGGAAAACCCGGAGGTTGCTCAACATACACAACCTCATCCACTTTCCCATTGAGGAACGCACTCTTCACGTCTAACTGAAACACTTTCATCTTCTTGAACGCAGCAAACGCCAAAAACAATCGTATCGCTTCCAACCTAGCCACCGGAGCGAACACCTCATTATAGTCTATCCCCTCTTGCTGATTAAATCCTTTAACGACCAGCCTCGCCTTGTTTCTTATAATGATCCCCTTTTTATCTCTCTTGCATTTGAACACCCATTTTGTGCCAATTGCATGCACATTCCTTGGTTTTTCAACCAAAGTCCAAACTTCCATCTTCTCGAATTGAGCCAACTCTTCTTGCATGGCCTCGACCCACGAGCTGTCCTTTAAAGCCATTTGATAATTTTTCGGTTCAATCTGGCTTATAAAGCAGGTATACAGGCATTCATCGATTATTCCTGTCTCCTTAATGCTTGTATAAACACAGGTGTGTTCATTCAAGCTGCTTCTCGTTTGTACACCTGAGGACACATCACCAATCACATTATCTAAAGGGTGATCTTTATGAATTCTCGTGGTCGGAACAGAACCGACATGCAAATTATCTTCCAAATTAGAAGAGATCTCATCAATGGTTGTTTCATGCTGAGAGTGAAAAGGATTGATAAATTCTTCTTCAGTTGAGGCAGTAGGGGTATCAATAGTGTTTGATGAGGAAGGTTGACATTTTTCAATCAGCTGTCTTTGTAATAGATTTTCTTCCTCATCGAGCATCATCTTCGTCGCAGCTCTTTCTTCTTCTTCAGAAATCTCCAAATCCGGTACGTTAAACGACTTAAAAAGCTTAACATAGTCGAAAAGCTCAGCAGGTCCATTGCTTGGTTTTGGCGGTTGGTAACTTGTGATGTCAGTGTTACATACCACCTCCACCTTGCAAGTCGAAGTATTGAAGACACGCCTGTTGGGAGTCCCAACAACATAACCGACTAAGATTCCTTCATCGGCTACTTCTCCAAATTTCGAATTTGTCTTCAAGATCGAACAAGGAGACCCGAATGGTTCAAGACCACACAAGTTGGGCTTCCTTCCATGCATAAGCTCGTAGCAAGTTTTACCAAGTCTCTTAACGGTTAACACTCTATTCAGAACATAGCAGGCTGTAGCGACTGCTTCAGCCCAGAACATCACAGGAAGCTTCGAATCTGCCAGCATAGTCCTAGCTCCTTCAATTAAAGTTCGGTTCTTCCTTTCAGCCACTCCATTCTGTTGCGGAGTATACGGAGCGCTGTATTGATGTTCAATTCCTTTCTGAAGACAGAAGATCTCCATTTCAAAATTTTTGAACTCTGTCCCATTGTCACTTCTGATGAACTTAACTGTTTTACTCATGACGTTCTCAACTTTAGTAATCAAACTCTTCACCATTTGAGCCGTCTCATCTTTCGATTTCAGAAAATATACCCAAGAGTATCGCGAGTAGTCATCAGTGATCACCAAGCAGTAAGAAGTACCTCCTAGACTTTTTACATTCACTGGACCGAAGAGATCCATGTGATGCAGTTCTAGAGTACTGGCAATTGAGTTGACCTTCTTGGTGAGATGGGATTTCTTGTGTTGCTTTCCCTTCTTGCATGCAATACATTTGTCTTCAAAGTTAAAGCTTTTCAAGGGAACGCCCATCACAAGCCCATTTTTGACAATGTGGTTCATCTTCCGAAGATGAATGTGCCCCATTCTCCTGTGCCATAGTTCGGATTCTGATTCGCTTGCTTTCGTCAACAAACATGATTCTCCCAAGGCCATTTCAGTAGACCTCATATCCATCACATACGTATTTGTATCACGTGGAGCTGTCATCACTATCCACTCTTCTGGTATCTGAAAACCAGGCTTCAACACGATCGCTTCATTCTTCGTGCTTCAGCTCCTTATCACGTGGAGTGAACAGTATACTCCTTATCACAAATCTGCGACACACTCAGCAGATTGTGCTTCAGCTCTTCCACAAAATTCACATTCTCAAGTGTCAACTTCCCATTGGACACCGTACCTCTCCCAGTAATTCTTCCTCCACTTGCACCAGCAAAACTAACTCTGGCTCCCTGAACAGGTTTTAAGTCGTGCAACAAGTATTTGTTGCCCGTCATGTGCCGGGAACAGCCGCTATCTACAATCCAAAGACTGTGGGCAGCCCTGTTCAACTGTTCCTGCACAATAAAGCAAATGATTAGAATCTAGGGACCCAAGACCAATTGGTCTTGGATCTATACATCCCGTACTTCTGCTTTCCGAAGTTAGCATTTGAATAATTCCTGTCAGTCCTAGTAGGAAATCTCATTGGAGATTGAATGTGAGGCCTTCCAAACCTATGTGTACTGAAAGTATTATATCTTACGGTTTGGTGATTAGCATTGTAAAACTGAGGTTTGTTTATGTGAAAACCTGAATTAGTTACATTTTGAAACTTTAAAGAGTTTTCATTTTTAACAGTATTAAAGTTACCAGTAGACTTATGCTCAGTTTTAATAGGCCTCACGCCTCTGAATTTCGGCGTCAGAGGACAATTTGCAACAAGATGTCCTACCTTATTACATCGAAAACAACACCTATACTCCATTTTCTTTTCAAATGTTGTTTTGGATGTAGAGGCAGTGTTACCAGCCTTTCGTCTCACATAAGGTGGGACGTACGGGTTGAGTGGAGTACTCTTTTTAGAAGTTTTATCTTTATCTCCACCAGTGGGTAACACTACTTTCTCTTTTGTCTTACCCGATTCGGACAACTTATCCGAATCCGATGAGACTGGACTCGTATAAGAAATATTTACAGGCGAACTCGTTTCGCCACTACTAACACTTGAATCTTTACTTGTAACCTTGATAGGAACTGTCTGAGGAACTTCAAAATCAGCAGATTTCTGTACACTAGGGTTAAAAGTGTAATTATGGTTATACGGTGGTGGAACCTCGTGATAACCAATTCCTCCTCTCTTTGTAGAGGTACCTTGATCACTAACAAGGTGATCAAGAATAGCTGAGGAATTTCGGAACTGCTCCAGTTTTCGGTTCAGTTCCACCACTTTCACCTGGTGGTCAGCAATCTGCTTTTCACGTTCAGCAATCAGTTTAGTCTTTTCCTCTAAAACCTCATAACTAAGATCAATAACTTCAATTTTCTCAGCAAGTTTAGTTTTTAAGCTTTTAACATCTTTTTCACATGCTTTAATTTTAACTTTGTAGTTGTTTTCTCTTGCTTTTGTGTAGTGATGATCTTCTTTAAGAGTTTTTAAATTCAGCATCTAAACGAACATACTGATCAGTCATGGTAGCAAGTTGCTCAGACAAATTCTCACAATTAGTACAAATAGATTTAGAACTTACCTCGGAGCGTTGATCATCGTTATCTGCCATGAAAGCTTTTTCCTTACCAGCAGCTTTCTCTTCTCCGGTAGTCTTCTCACGTTCTTCATTCTCAACCTTAGCCATATTTGCCTGTTCATTATTTTCATTCAAATGCAGGTTCCAGTTGTATTCACCTGCTTCTCTGGACAGCATGGCATTGACTTCTTTAGTACTTCCAGTGTGCTGTAGGGACCGGCCCTGACCACGCTCAACTTTCTCGTTTCTGCAATCTTTGGCAAAGTGCCCGTTTTGTTGACAGTTATAGCACCTTACCTTGGACTTGTCGAACCCTGGCCTGCCACCAACAAACTTTCTCCCCGTCTTCCTCATGAACTTCTTCACTCGCCTCACTATCATGGCCATCTGCCATTGCAAATCCATCTCCTCCAGATCATCAGCATCGATCTGGTCGTAGTCTTCATCTAGCATCGCCGGATCAACCACCTTTCCTTGAATATAATTTTCATAAGAAGCAATAAATGAAGCATAGAGGCCAAACTGCTCTTCAGCAGATTTGACGCTCATTGGCATCTTTGAGTAACTATTGCTTGAGGAACTTGAAGATCCACCACTCTGGCTTGCTGTCTGTTGAGTACCACTTGATCCACCCGCGACAAAGCAAACATCCCCATTTGAATTTACTGACACATGCCCTTCCTGTGAAGAATTGGCACCCGACTCACCTTTCGAGTAGTAGGCGGCAGAGTCAGTTTTTGAACTTGTATTGGAGTTCACTTTCGCACCATACATGCTTGGATCTTGAACCTGATCCATATATGTTTCTTTCCTCACCATATTAAGCTCAAAAGTTCTGAGCTTGTTGACAGCGGTTTCAAGATCATAAGTAGAGAAGTCCTTGTCTTCCCTCATTAATACAGTATACATCTCCCATTTTGGTGGGAGAGCATCGAGAAGTTTTTCTACAATCTCTTCTTCTCGGTAGGAAATGGAGTAGTTACTCAATTCAGTCATGAGATGATAATATCGAGTGATAATATCATCAAGAGATTCGTTCTTTAAGTACTTAAAGACTGAAAATTGAGTTTTAAGCAGCTTTATCTTTGAGGCCCGAATGCCTACATTTCCTTCGAATCTGCTCTCAAGAGCTTCCCAAAGCTCTCTAGCCGATGTATACTTTCTGAATGTATGTAGGATCTCCTGCGGAAGAGCCATTGTGATTGTCGCATGAGCCTTGCTTTCGGCTTCGTACATCTTCTTCTCCTCCTCTTCCATTTTACTGTATTTCTTTATTTGGTCTCGACCCTCATACTGCATGATTGGTGCAATATATCCATCTTGGATGCATACCCACATTTTTGCATCCTGGTACTTAACATACTGTATGAACCGATCCTTCCACGCAACAAAGTCGGTTCCTTTTAGGAATCTTGGGGCCTTTGTGGCTGACCCCGCTTCAACTTCCATCTTGACAAGCTCTGAGATGTTGATTGACGACATCCTTCTTGAAGACTAAGAAACCCGAAAAATTCTGAAATGGGCGAAGTTAGAAAAATTTCTTCGAAACAGTACTGTAGGCGAAGTTAAGTATAACTTCGCTTAAGAAATAACTTCGCTGGATCCTCCTTAAATTCGCGTAACTGGGCGAAGTTTAGAATAACTTCGCTTAGGATAAGCGAACTTAGAAAGTAAGCGAACTTGAAGAGAACTTCGCTGAACAAGGCGAACTTGAGAAGAACTTCGCTGAGTTAGGCGAAGTTGAGGAGGTAGGCGAAGTTTATGAATAACTTCGCTTCTCCTTATATATTCGCTGAAACCCTACGAATCCTGACGGCAACTTCGCCTGATGAACAGCAACTTCGCCTGACGAACTTGAACTTTCTGCAGATCTGAAAAACGGATTTTAACGACGATTTTGACGATTTGAAAGCTTAAACACACTGGTAGGAAGCTAGAATGAGCAAAAACACCACAAACTCGTCCCGGTAACACCCGAAATGAAACGAATTCTACCCCCGCGTGAATATCCCGAACCTCACAATCGAGCAAATGCTCTGATACCAATTGTAGGTTCCTGGACGGATCTTACACGAGATATCTCGATATACACAGGTGCGGAATCCCTGTGTAGATCGTTACGGACGTAGAATATTAGCTCACGAACACACGTACACACAATACGAACAAGCACACGTTATATTGATAGCTAACACCGATATGCTTACAGACTCACGTCAATAGACTCACACGTAACTGAACTCGATCAACCAAAACCTAAAATGACCAACACTGAAACAGTAACTCGTAGGTTACTTAAATACACGACAACTTCGCCTCAGGCGAAGTTGTCAATAACTTTGCTCGTTGAACAAGTTCGCCTAGGCGAACTTGTCAACAACTTCGCTTGGTTAACAAGTTCGCCTAAGCGAACTTGTCAACAACTTCGCTGTTACACAAACAATTACATAATCAATATTACAGACTCGATTACAGACTTAATACATATGAACTACTGACATCTATGCACCAACAACTCCATTCTATCTCTCCCTAGTTACGAACAAAAAACTGGGGCTACGACTCAGTTCTTAAGTGTAATGATAAATGGGCTTTTAATTAATTATTTGGGCTCATAGGGAATTGGATTTGGGTTATATTAATCAGTGTTTTCATTCCCTGGAGGCATACATTATCTCTATCGTATCTACATAAAAGAGAAGACGGTTACTTCTTCTCTGGTTCTTCATCATCACACAGAATCATCAAAATTCAATTCCATATACATAAATTCTCTGTCTTATCAGATAAATCATTGTGTGTAACCCACAAATAGGTTTATCTGACAGTGATTACACGATTCAGAAAATAATCCATGCTGCAATTTCTTTATCTACAATCACATACAAGATTACCAGGTTTGTTTATTTGTTTAATTGATTGTTTTTGGTTATAGACTACCCAATATATACAACAAAGATAAAACTATTGGGTTTGATTTGGTTATTATTATTAATATCAATTTTCGGTTATGAGTTGTTTGACTGAAATTTGATTAAACTCTAATTCACAAATTCTGGTAATATGTTTTCACATATTGTTGGTTCACTGATTGGATATGGTTATCGACATTTGATTGTTGGTAAATTGCTTTGGTAAAAAAAAAGAAAAGAAAAATAGAATCTTGAAGGAAATGATTGATTCCTTGTTATCTTTCTCGGGTTTGAGTGATTGATTAGACAAAGAAATTATTATATTCTAATTTTAAAATGAAGGATATTAGGGAGGCATATGTAATCCTTGGTATAAGGATTAAAATGAGTAACGATGGTAGAACCATGACACAATCTCATTATATTGAGAAAAAGAAAATTAATCATTCTAATTGTTCTCCTATAAGTATTACCATAGATCCAAGTGTCAGACTTATGAATGCTTAATGTATGCTATGATTAGCATAAGGATTTAGATAGTTCATGTTTGTGGCTAAGTTGAGCGGATATTCTAGTAATTAATACTGCTCAACATTGATAAGCAATAAATAGATTGCTTAAGAACCTGAAAGAAACCACGAACTATGATTTGTGTTATTCGGGTTTTCCTTCAGTTTAGAAGGGGTATTTAGATACAAGTTATTTAACTAAGTAGATGTGTATTCTCTTTTAAAGGGATGTTTCATTTCTTAGGTAATTAAAGAATGAATTTTCATCACTTGTCAATGGAATGTGAGTTTCTAGCATTTGCAACAACTGATAAAAGTGGTTGAATAGCTAAGAAAATGTTATTATAAAATTCCATTGTGATCAAATGGATATCACCAAAATCTATCAGGTGAGATAGTGTTGACTAGGGGTAATAGTCGGATGTATAATGGAAAGTCTAGACGGTTATATATTATATGTAGCAAGATTCCTGAGCTCATCATGCAAACTGTGATATCTGTTGAGTTTGTAATATATGAATATAATTTGGCTGATGATCTAACTAAATAGTTAGGAAGAGATCTCGTGAACATATCAGTCATGGGGATGGGTTTAAAGTCCATTTTAATATCTTATGTCAAGACACCCAATTCCCATCTAACACAACGTTAGACGGAATTCAATGCGGAAAGCTTGTCATATAGATATTGGAACACAATATCTTAAACATTCCAAGGTTTGTGTTCGGACCGTGAGATAAAGTAAGTTGAAGTATAGCTTCTTAATAGTTCATTGATAAAATGCAGTGCGGGTGCGAGAATAATGAACTACCTATAAGAATATGAAGTTTAGCCACTTCAATAAGCTTTGGACTTGAGCTTTGATATATTCTTTGAAGGATTAGGACACATGCTAGTAAAATATTGTGTCGAGTGAAATTTGGATTTATAAACGTATGTGTATTTTTCCTTCAAGTATTCAAATGGATTGCAAGGGTTCAATCCATAGGACACCCTGATATTCGAATATTTGGATCGTGTAATTTACTAAATGAAAATTTAATCGGTAGGACATTTTCATTTATGCATACGTTTGCGTTTCTGTGATGATGGTTAAATTATCATGAATATCACTAAAATAGGGGATGATTGTTGGTTATTTTAGTGTTATTGGATTAACTTATCGATGGAGGAAATAACGTTAGAGATTAATCGAGTTAGGTGACGCGGGAGTGCGGGCTTGTTTAACAATAATGTTATTTGGCTTTGTTATTTGGTTTTATACTTGGGAAAGTTGACTTGATGAGCGCAGATGAGGAAGCGGGAGCAAGAAAACCAAGAAGATCTTTCTTGTCCTTCTACTTAAGGGGCAAAGAGAAGCGCTTTTGCTACTGAGAAAGCGAATGGTCAGCGCGAAGGTTCAAGACTTAGCCGAACGTTAGCGAAGCTAGATTCTCATAGCGAGGCGCTTCGAGTTAGCGAAGCGCTGTAGTAGGGCCGAAGCCTTACTTAGAAGGGCTATAATGCTGGGCCAAGGACGCTCCGCCTTATCTATAGAAGCAGTCAACTGACTTCTGAACGAATTCGCTCCTTGGTTTGGTAATGGCTTAATCTATAGATAGAAAGCCCTATGATGGGAAACTACCACGTTAGGTTTGGAGAGAGATAGGACCGGTTATATAAAAGGGGGAGCAGATGCAAGCTTTTTCTTTCAATAGCCGGCCAAATGACTACAGGATCATCGGTCTACTCTACCTCAATTCACCATTTCGAACCTTATACAGAAGGTTTTTCCGTACCAGCTCCTTCTACCTATACCGCAGTTGAAGCACCTAAAGGAGAATTTGGTGTCTTTCTGGTCAGTAATGGAAGCAATCGTCCCTACCGTCGTAAAATAAGAGCACCTGGCTCTGCGCATTCACAAGGACTCGATTCTATGTCCAAACATCACATACCAGCAGATGTGGTCACCATCATAGGTACTCAAGATATTGTGTCTGGAGAGGTAGATAGATAGGACTAAGGGAATAATCTTGTTTGGTTCGGTAATAGAATCAATAGCTTGCCCGAACAGGACCCTAGCTTTATTGCGAGCCAAAAATCTTGATCAATTTCCCTTCCATAGGGATCGTTGTGGCATGAACTCATTTCTGCCTTTCCTCACCCCCGCCCTACCTTGTAACGGAGACTAATGGGTTGAAGGCGGTGAGGCATGGTCAGAGTGTAGGTTCGAATCCTGCCACCTTTCTTGTGGATCATCCTGAAACCACAGGATGATGGGAATAACAAAGCATCAATTTTGAAATGAGCACGTTAATATATGAATTGTTTCATTATTCGTTATTTCCGGGTCTTTTCGTTGCATTCACTTACAACAAGAAAGAACCACCAGTGTTTGGCACAACACCTGCATTTTGGTGCATTCTTCTTTATTTCCTTGGTCTTCCGTTCCGTCATATTCCTAATAACTTATCCAATGACAACGAATTAACCGCAAATGCACCTTTCTTTTATCAAATCTCAGGGACATGGTCTAATCATGAGGGTAGTATTTTATCATGGTGTCGGATCCTAAGTTTTTATGGATTCCTTCTTTGTTACCGGGGTCGACCCCAAAGCCATAATGTCTCAAAACGAGGAGGCCATAGAGAAAGTCTTTTTTATTCCTTTGTCTCGAACTTCGTGAAGAACTCCATTCTATCTCTCCCTAGTTACGAACAAAAACTGGGGCTACGACCCAGTTCTTAAGTGTAATGATAAATGGGCTTTTAATTAATTATTTGGGCTCATAGGGAATTGGATTTGGGTTATATTAATCAGTGTTTTCATTCCCTGGATGCATACATTATCTCTATCGTATCTACATAAAAGAGAAGACGGTTACTTCTTCTCTGGTTCTTCATCATCACACAGAATCATCAAAATTCAATTCCATATACATAAATTCTCTGTCTTATCAGATAAATCATTGTGTGTAACCCACAAATAGGTTTATCTGACAGTGATTACACGATTCAGAAAATAATCCATGCTGCAATTTCTTTATCTACAATCGCATACAAAATTACCAGGTTTGTTTATTTGTTTAATTGATGGTTTTTGGTTATAGACTACCCAATATATACAACAAACAATGCTTCAATGTTACATATAGCATAGATTGTTACCATAGCTTGTGCTAGAATCGTTATCAACAACGATAAAGAGCGTTTTCTAACATTTCTTTTTTTTTCCCCGTAAAATATCTTTAATTGACTTTTTTTAATTCATTTTATTTCATGATTTAAGGTGAAAAGCTCAAATTAAATGGTAGTATATTGGTTTCATATTTGATTCATCATAAATTTCAATATGCTTTCAGTCTGCTTATTGACCTTTTCAGATTTTAATAAGCCTATCGTTAAGTTTACCAAACGCCAGCTGGTTATCTTTAGCAAGCCCAATAGGTTGTATTTTGATACTCGAAACACAACTTTAAATTTTTAAGTTTGTACGTACTATATATGTAAAATTATACACCTACTTTCACCTTAAAAGGTTTATCTCCATTTTTCCTTCCAGTAATGGGTCAAATGTATTCTTTTGTATATATTTACACGATATTCATGCTTAATAGTATGTCGTGTATAGTGTATGCCCTGTACTTATAAGTTGTAACCAATTATGCAATAAAATAGAACAAAAAAGATATGGCGGTTGATCATGGTATGAGAGCTTCTAACAAATCCATCCCTTACAAGTCATACGAGTATACATGGGTGTTAATCGTGTGAGGTTAATAGGTCGAAGGATTTTTAGGTTTGTGGGTTAAAGGTCTAAATAGGTGAATCTGAATCCGAACTTTATCTTTATTCATGTCAAAGACGTTAGCCATAGCCCGGACACCCTTAAAATCGTGCCGTTTTCGTATCTTTGTGTCAACTCTTTTATTGTTTATTTGTGGATATGAGTAATAGCCGACGAATTAATACAATTTAATACAACTTTTACAAATTAGATCTATTATCAATACAATTGAAAGAAAGAAGACAAGTGGTTGCATATTGTTAATTGTTGGACAAAATTAACAATCTAATCCCAATCGAACACCGTTTATAACTTTATATCCTACACCTCCATTGATCCACGCCACACAACATTGAAGACACCCCTGTCCTACCAAAAAAAACCCAATCACATGATCTGGACATCTAACTATCAACGTGTTCAGATGTTAATCATATCTAACATGTTCAAATGTTTGACTGGTATTCAATAGCTTAGTCTGGAGGCAAAGATGTACGATCATCAACCAAAATGTTGTAGCTTCTAGTCTTACTTAAGACATGATATATTATTAGTTATTAAAAAAATGTTTAACCAGTTACCGGTTGTAGATCTTTAAAACGGTAATAAATTATAAACTTTTTTATATGAAAGTAATGTTTCCTTATACTTTTGTATTAAGCCCCATTTGATAAGATAACAATATTATGAAACATGACATTCTTATTGAAATTAGAGGCACAAATATACAATGTTGTTTTGTTACTTGTTACGTCTTAATAATAGAAATTTACAATTTGCAAATAGTGTTATTTTGTGTGATAAAAGCAATTTCGTAAATAATATGTCTTAACGATTTCAAATTAAAATTTTTATGTCCTAGTCTTTTTATTTGTAAACATGAGTCTAAAGCATAACTTTTTTCCTGCCGTCACTTAACACGGGATGTTGGTCTTGCAATTAATAAACAATAATTACAACATCAGTAATGTACTAAAACAATTATCTTATAGCCCGGCAAATCAAAGAGCAAAACTGATGGTTCATTGTTTCAAATGTGCAAGATCCAGGTGTCTCTTTAGCTTTTGGCATTCGAGATACTTTGGAGCTGTATAAATATATAAATTTGAGAAAAAGAATGCTAAAATGTTCCATGCTATTAGCCTTGTTACAATTTGGAGCGTGTGGAAGACAAAAAACGCGTTGATGTATGATGGGAAACTGGACGTTTGGAATAATTGGTGGAAAAAAAATCAAGTGTTTGGCTTCCTTTGTATTTGAATAGGTCATGTGCGGTGTCATTGTCATGGGAGGACTGGAGATGTTTTAGAGTGTAGTTATTATGTCTTGTGGTTTTGTGTTTTCTTGGCGGATTGTAATGGTTGTGGGTATGACTGTCACTTTTGAGAAAACACGCATCCGAATCCGAAAACCCGAACCCGAGAAAAGACTAACCCGAACCGAAGTAATTCGGGTTGGTTCTCGGGTTTGATTTATAACTTTCGGGTCAACCCGAATAAACTTTTGGTTTTGAAATTAAATATATTTAGGTATAATAGGCTTAGTATTAGTAACTAACGTTATCAGAATCTGTAGCTAATCGATTTTTGTCATTACAACTATTATAGATCGATTGTTTATTGTTATTTATGTTTTTCCGTTTATTACTAATAGCAACCGTAATCGAACAACCAAATCACGCTCGATTAAATACAATTATGGTTTGAGTTAGTATTCTTTTTTTGGATTGTTTTATCAAGTTATGTTGGTATTCTTTTTTTTTTTTGATTATTTGCTTATAACCAAAGAATAATATGTGATTTTAATTTTAGCATTGCAGTTTTTTAAATTTGTTTTTTTTTTCGAGGATACTCGAAACCCCATTAACCCAACTCGAAAAAATCAGAACCGAAAAACCCGTGAGAGATTCGGGTTGGGTTTCGGGTCAAAATTTAAAACTTTGAAACCCGAAGAACCCGACCCGAAAAACCTGAAACCCGAAAAACGAACCCGAAGAACACCTCTATGCCCTAGTTGTGGGCTTAGCGTCTTGCTATGCTCTTTGTTTAATGAAATAAATTTTGTTGGTCGTTAAAAATTAAATAAATAAATAACATACACGAAGCTTGTTTAGATTGTTATCTTAATGAGGATTGTTTTGTTTGATACAAATACCCTATTAATATTATTTATGATGTGATTCATTATTCATATCAACGACTAAATGCATGATAACTTACTCAAAAGTTAGGTTCAAATATATCGACTTTTATATCGACTTTTATTACTAAATTAAGTCATTAACCATTTTTAAGATGTTAAGACTATTTCGTTGAAATTTAATATACTAATTTAAAATAAAATAAATTCACATTAAGTACAGATACTATACTTTTTTAGTTTCTTGTTTAGAATGACAATATTATAAAAAAAGACTAGTAAATACTATGAAAAAAATACAATTGTTACAACTTAAAAATTACAAAAAGAGGTCGGAAAATAGCACTAACCCTACCAAGAAAAGTTACTGATGAGACTACCAAGAAAAGTTACTGATGAGACTACCTCAGATTTAGTATTGCAAATCCCAAAGAACTTTAACAAGACGGGTAGGCTCAAGAAGTGAAGCCCAGTCCAAGATATCAAGTGCATGCCAAGACAAAGACCAAAGTCAACAAAAGACCAGTCGCTATGGAGCTAATTCGGACAGAGCTGAAGCTTACGTATTCCTTGAGCAAAGGACATACCTAGTGGACAAAAGCAAGTCTCATGCGAAAGTCTGAAGGAAGGATAATAACCACTGGATAATAGGGTAGAGCTTAGGGCAACGATCCGAGGAAAAGATTCCTCTGGGACCTTATATATGTAACATATTCTCTTTGTAATAGGCATGTTCACCAAATATAACTGAATACAACTGTATACTTTCCTTCCACCGGCCAAACGGTTATTTCACGACTAAAACTACCACACAGATCTCACACACTTACACATCCAAGCATAACGATTCATCAGAGGTCTCAACAGTTACACTTATGCGATTTATTAATTCAATTACAAGAAAGAAGTATAATATTATCCACCGTTTTAATAGCCGATCGAGTCTCCCTTTTGAAAAGCAAAATCTCGTCTTCCATATCATCCAAACAATTAAATAGATTAATATCTGTCTTCAATTTGTTTCTATTTATAGATCCCAAAGAGTTCTTTAGCTTGAACTATACACGGGGTGTTAATATGACTAGGTCACTCTAATAACATAGCTAAATCCAGACAATAGCTGGGAACCTACACCGGGGAAAAAAGGTGATCCACCATGTCACCCAAGGCACAAAATGGGCAATAGTTAAGAATTTAAATTTTGAAGAACTTATTCAAATATACTTACAATGAAACAAATATTGTTAATCTATACAAATAGAAAATATTGTCTTGTACTTGATGTTGTACATGTCAGGTACTCGATTAATCATTAGACATATGTATGACTATCAAATATACATGTTATTTTGCTAAAAACAATCCACTAAAATTCTTATATATATTTTTTACTATTTTAACTTTTATATAACTTTATTAGTATTACTCAAGAAAATTAGAAATATAAATATAACTTAAAAGTGTGTCCTTTTAACGATCATCTAGATTACTGACGGACCACTGACCCACTCAATTATCTCCACTCCATGCTCAGAAGACCGGCCGGAACCCAGACGGTACAACGTCGACGTTCACACCCCTCGCCGACGGTGAAAGCGCGCGAGTATTAGCAGCCAAAGAAGGAATCACAGATCTGCCTAAGACAGATGCGTCTCAAGGAAGCTAACTAGACACTGAAGGGACGATAATGATAGAAGACGTGACAGAAGAAGAAGACCAAAGTTTAAGAGGTGAAAAAGGGAAAATGACGGGAGAAAAATGGGAGATACGAACTCACAGAGATGCACTCAAAGCATGTTTAGAAGAGCAAGAAAAGAACGAGAAACTCATGGCGGTGAAGACGCGGTTGTCATTCGACACACCGGCGTCGGAAGGAGGGGAAGAACTCCGAAGTGTTCAAGGTAAAGACTCCAGTCTCTTGGAGTCCTTAGTCACCCTCTTATTCTCCGTTAAAGGAAAAAAGAAGAAGAAATCAGCTTCCGACGCTCTAGATATGCCGTACCGACCGTCAGACACAACAGACGTGTCTAAATTCACGCGGCGAATCGCTGAGGCGACCCTCCCCCAAGCTCCGTTACCCATCCACGGTAGATAAGTACGACATGACTCAAGATCCGGAAGACCACCTCCACGCCTTCCGAGGAGTTGGAATGGTTAGTGGGTGGTCCATGCCAGCCTGGTGCCTGATGTTCCCTCAAACGTAGTCATCTAATTCAACATGATAAACCGATTAAACGGATGATTATCAACGAACTTAAACCACTTAAGGGTTGTCCCATGGACCACCTGTCACATTCCCACACTTACCCGTTGCTTGCCCTCAAGCAACATCTCGACACAAACTTTTTTTTATTTTCAACTTGTAGCCACCAATCATACCACAATTCCGGTTCGGTTAAGGTCTCGAGTCATACCCTATTCCCTTATTTTTATCGGTTGCACTATTTCACTTGACTTTCCATTTAAACCGAAGATTTCTAACCAAACCTAACATGCTTTCGGGTTTTACCTATACATAACACACATTTACACATTAAACTCTTCTTGGTGATCATCCATACATTGCACATTTAATCAATTCTCCTCGCATACGCTTATACAATCATCAAATCTCCACCTATGTAAATGTTTTTGACATGAATGCAAATCAAGAAGGCTTAAAACGGGTTATACTGGGGCCAAGTGTAAGGGTATGGAAGGTAATATTGAAAGTAGCTCAAGCGATCCGATCCGACTTATTACAAACAAACTAAGTAAACAAAGAAATAAACAGCTATATACATCACTAACATCATCAATTATTTTTTTTTGTAACGAAATAATATAATACTTGAACGTTGAATACTTAAACTTTGCAACTCTAATACAATCTTTTTTTTTGTAAGCATGATAAACATAATGCTTAACATATCTAATTGATAAATACTAACACAATTACATCTAATTGATAAATACTAACACAATTACATAATAACCTATTAAGTCGGATCGTTTCGCAATATAACACCGGGTTGATTGAATAAAAGAATAGGCCCAATAAAGTTTTCTAAAGGAACCAACCCCCCGCCCCTCTCATATCCACGCTCATATATGTAATGTATGAGGCCCAACCCCCCAAAACCCACACTCTCGCTCATCCAGACGAGGCTTAACCTAAGTGCCTCTATCACTTTTGCACTCATGCCACGCTAAGATCTCGAAATGCACTAATTGTACAAGTTCTATCGGAGAATATCAAACTTCTCACCAACCAATACTTTCACAATTCTCAAGTGTAAACGAATATGTTATGCTAGTTATTACACCGAAAGCATGCTAACCTTGATTAGAAAACTACATAATCTCCTTTTAAAAACAACTAGGCACATTTTATCTAGGGAATTGTGACCATGAAAAGGGACCAAAACCTTACCCTGCCATCTTACCACTTTCCGGTTTCTTTAATTTTTTTTTAAATTTTCAGATTTTTTATGTTTTTATTTTTTTATTATTTTTTTTTTTGAAAAATTTTGAAAAAGAAAATTCCCCCATCCCCACACTTGGGATACATTGTCCTCAATGTATGGTTTTGAGAAAATAAAAACAAAGACACTACTAAGTAAAACTTTGTCCTTCCATGAAAAACTCGGGTTGTTCCCAACAAAGTGTCGAATAGAAATCCATAAGAATTTCCCCACACTTAGTTTTTGCTAAGATGGTATGCTTAAAATACAATTAATAACAAACAAACTAGAAATTATAATGCAAGATAAAAAATATAGAAAATGTACAATTACCACCTTTATGAAACTTTACGACATTCAAGGTGGGTGACTGGCCCACTCTCGTGCAGCCTTCTCATTATCAGCACGCTTTTTTTTAAGCAACTGTTGCCAGTCTTCCGAAAAACCAGGGTCGTGCCCGAACATCCTCAATCTCCATCCTAGATCATTTAGGTTAGGTGGATGCCTCACTTTCGTCTTCCTTGGTCGGCTACCTTTTTCTGCCACCTTCTCACTCTGTTGATGCTCAACTTCTTAGTTCTCAACTAACCTGTCAATCACAAAACACTCCACTTTCGTGTGATCATTGCTCAAGGATACACACTTGTTAACAAAATCCGCCTTCAGGCTTTCCTTGTCAACAAAAGGGTCAGCAGTATTTTCAAATAATAATAATCATTTATCACGATTCCCACACTTTATTCCCAGTGTACCCTTTGCACAATCAATCACTGCAAGCGAAGTGGCAAGGAAAGGTCTACCTAATGTAACTGTGGGTTGCATATTAGTTATTTTTAGCATAATCAAGCACTAAAAAGTCAACTGGGTAACAGAAATCCTCCACATGTACCATCACATTATATATCATGCCTCGGGGAAGTGTATGGGTTTGATCCGCTAAAACCACGGTGGTATTTACTTTTTGTAGCGGACCAAACTCATACTTATCATATAAACTACCGGGCATGATACTAACACAAGCTCCAAGATCTAGCAATGCCCGATCAGTTTTAGATTCACCAATTTGGATTGATAAAAGGGGCACTCATGGGTCTTGAAGTTTAATCCGGAGAGAATTATAATCAACACTCTCATCCCTTATTTTGGTTAATTTGTCATTTAAACATTTATCACATGAACAATTTTCACAAAAATATGTTTCATTCGGTTTTAGTTTAGAGTTATTTTGAAAAATTGTTTCATAATTAACCACATTTTCAATCTCATTACTAATATCTTCCACCACCCCCTCAACAAACTGTGGTGTTGGACCACTTTGAACACTAGAAATTTCAAATTTAGGTAAAAGACTTACCGCATTGATATGCACGTCGTTCCCCTTCTTTAAACTCAAGCTGTTTTTTGTCAAATTCGCCACATCGGTTGCAAGTTGACCCATTTGAGTAGTCAACGATTGGATGGCTTTGTCACGGACTTCATCCTTTTGCATGTGCACTTCATCAAGTTGATTTCTCCTTTGCATGTCTTGTTGCATCAACTTCAACATGTCCATAACTTCATTTCCACTTGATGAACTTTGACTCGTTGACCCACTTTGACCGCCACATCCTTGACCTTGAAACCCTTGATTATTCCCGCCATGAAAATTACCTTGGTTATTATATTGTTGGTGAGGAACATAATTTCCTTGATTTCCTTGAAAGTTCGGGTTGGATTGAGTGGCCGGGTTTCCATATCGAAATTTGGGTGATTTCTTAACCCGGGATGGTAGGTGTTGGAGTTCATATTGTAATTACTACCACCTCCCACTTGAAGTGCATTCACCTCTTCCACTAGTGCTTGACCTACCGCATATACCTCCGAAGCATGACCCAACTCGCTACAATTTGTACAAACATCAATTACCTGATTAGTGGTTTGTACATTTCCTTCTTCCACGGCTTGCACTTGAGGTCTACCAATCGCCGGTCTTGCTCTTCGTCCGGTTGGGGCCTTTCTCTTTGAAGTAACCGCCATTTGTTCCAAATATGCCCAATCATCTTGTTCATAATTGGTACCAGATGTGCCATTCGTGATCGACCTCAAATCCCGTTCATCCTCCATACTCAAACCCTCATGAAACGCATTCAACAATTCCCATAAAGCAATACCGTGATGAGGACAATTCTTGATCATCATATTGAACCTCTCAAATGCTTCATGAAACATTTTCCCCGATTGTTGTTGGAAGGTTCTCAAACTTCTTCTCGTATCGTTGGTCTTTTGGGCCGTATAGAATTCTTCCAAAAATCTTTGTTGCATTTCGGCCCAAGTATAAATAGACGCGGAAGGCAGAGTGTAAAACCATCTCTTTGCCTTGTTTTCAAATGAAAACTGAA
Organism: Bidens hawaiensis; assembly: GCF_021521415.1. Classification (NCBI taxonomy): domain Eukaryota; kingdom Viridiplantae; phylum Streptophyta; class Magnoliopsida; order Asterales; family Asteraceae; genus Bidens; species Bidens hawaiensis. The sequence continues at coordinate 57,308 of NW_027505295.1, read as the reverse complement.
ATAGTACCAACTTAACCTCATCTGATGTAAAACCTTGACCCCCAATTGTGTTGCAAATGGAGTCATATGCCTCCAAGTGGAAGTAAGGTTCCTCCGTTGCTAGACCCTTATACTTCGGAAGACTTTGAAGTGCATTGGTTCTCACTTCAAATGTCCTCCCTTCTTGATTGTGAGGAATAACCACCGAAGATGGATTATTGGTAATTATCGGTCGGAAATGGGCTTCAATCCCCCTCACCATTTATCTTGCATGCCTTCTTGGTACCCCCATTGGTACTCTTGGTTGACCCATTTGCCTATAAAAGGGCCTTGGCTGCGCAACTTGTTGTTGAAACTGTGGATGGGGCATTTGTTGTTGAAATTGTTGATCTTGAGGTTGCCCTTGTGGTTGTTGAACAATCGGTGGCGGTTGAACTTGTTGATGAACAACAACCGGTGGTTGTTGTCAAGCTTGTTGTTGAATCGGTGGTGGTTGAACGCTTTGTTGGACAACCGGCGGTGGTTGTTGTCGATTAAACTCTTGCAACTGTTCCGGTTGATGCCATTGACCATAACCAAGATTTCCCTAATTTAACCTTTTGCTTCCATCACCTCCCATGTAGTAGCCTTCCACTTCATACCCCTCAAATTCACTATCAAACCCATATCCGTATCCGTCACCTTGTGTTCTTGAATGTTGCATAAAAGTTTGGGGTTGGTATTGGTAGCTTGATTGTGATTGTTGAAAGGTTGGTGGTTGGTTATCTTGAGATGATGACGCACCAAAGGTAGGAAAAAGGTTGGAAATAGATGGCAATGTGGATGATGTTGTGTAGGTGTATTGAGCATGGATGGGTTCGGTTGTGTGAGGTGGCAATTCACTTGTTGCTGTAGGTATATTAGTGGTGATTGGTGGAGGTGGATTTGGTGGAGGTGTAGTCGGGATTGGTTGACCTGAAGCAGGAACTGGTGAATCCATGTTGCTGTTTGATGTGGTTGGAGAACCAAGTAGCTTGTTCTCTCTAAGTAAAACTCGGTTTCTTCGAAGTGTTATGTCAATCTCGGGATCAATTACTAGTGGTGATGACCTGTTATATCTTCTAGTATGCATACACCTGTAGGTACCTGCACACTAACACAACCAGCATAAACCCGGAAATAACAAACAAAAACTACTAAAACTAACACACGTTGCGCACTAATCCCCGGAAACGGCGCCAAAATTTGACGTGAAGTCGAAGACTCACTCAAAAATAAACCGAATACAACTAGTTAGATAGCAGTAAGCGGGTATCGAACACAGGGAGTTTGTGGAAAATGTATTACTAAGTAGCTTTATAATTAAACTAAATTAAGCTAAGTGCAAAAGTAAATTCAAAGAGTTGGTTGTTTGGTTTTGATTAACAAAAATAGCTAAAACAATAAACGAGTTTAAAACAGTATAAGAAAGAATGCTCTCTCCCGATTTCAAGTTTCCAACGTTGATAAAGTTAATGTTTACTTGTGAGATGAACTACACAATTTCAGGTTTCTAAGGTTGTCACTCAAAACTCAGTTTAGTATTGTTAACCCTAATTTTCTTCTACTAAATCTCGATTGCCTATGGCACCAAGAACGGATAGTCAAGAACACGAATTTATACCATACTAACAATTACAAAACAAACTCACAATCACCATAGCAATATAATCATAAGATCAAAATACTATCTCACAAATAACATAAACGATTAACAAATATCCAATTGAAAACCTTACAATTCGGGAGAGAACATAAAGAGTAATAGCCACTCATTGTTGATTAATCAACACATCAATTAATATAATCGTACGAATCATAAACCCAAACGAATGATTATAAACACCAAAGTCTTGTTCTTGCTCTCAAAAATCCGTCCCTAGGTTGTTTAGAATGAAGGATATGTGAAAAAGACAATGAAAAACGGCTTAAAATCAAAGAAAAACGGATGTTACAGCTCTCGGACCGTGGCCCATGGTTCACACCGTGGGTCACGGTCCCTCCACGGTGGTCCAAGAACCCACGGTATTGTGTAAACTGTTGTTTTTTAGCTAGGTTGACAGTGGGCCACGGTTTTGACCGTGGGCCATGGTGGAACACTTGCTCAAGTTCTTGTTTTCTTCATATATTTCTCGTTTCAACTCCGTTTTCTTTGCCGTTTTCGCCCACGTTCTCGTAATTTCATCATCTAGCTTCTCCTACCTGCAAATATACGAGTAAAAGTAGTCATCTAATTCAACATGATAAACTGATTAAACGGATGATTATCAAAGAACTTAAACCACTTAAGGGTTATCCCATGGACCACCTGTCACGTTTTCGCATGGACACATGAGGATATAAATGGAGTTCCGAGAAGCTTGGTACAACACAGTCTAGATGAGTTCCATTGGATGGTGCCAGTCAAGTAGAAGAAGGGAAGCCTTGGGCCTCAAAAGAGCCAGGCGGTACTGGAGGAAACCTCGAAATTGCTACAAGCAGGGATAGTACGTGAAGTCAAATATCCCTGGTGGATATAAAACCCCGTTATGATTACGAAGTCAGATAACAGTTGGCGCATATGTGCTGATTTCAAGGACCTGAACCAATCTTGCCCAAAAGACTCGTACCCCCTTCCCGAGATAGAGAAGAAAATAGAGTCTCTCCCCCAGTTTCCCTTAGGTGTTTTCTAGATGCCTATAAGGGGTACCATCAAATTCAAATGGACCCCAACGATGAAGAAAAAACAGCGTTCTATACCAATGAGGGGACCTTCTGCTATACCAAGATGCTATTCGGACTGAAAAACACTGGAGCGACATACCAACGTTTCATGGATCAGCTGTTCAGCCAGCAAAGGGAATGGAATGTGGAGATATATGTGGATAACCTCGTCATCAAAAGAACTGACGAAGACAAGATGCTCAACGACATCAAAGAAATCTTCAGCACACTTAGAGGGGCCAACATGAAGGTCAACCCATAAAATGTTCATTCGGGGTAGAAGAGGGAAAATTCTTGGGAGTTCTGGTCACAAAGGAGGGGGTCAAGGCCAATCCGAAGAAGGTAGAAGCCTTGCTTCAACTGGATAGGCCCAGAAATATTAAGGAGATACAAAGGATCAATGCGAGGCTGGTTGCTCTCAACCGGTTCCTTTCCAAAATCGCTGAGAGGACCCTCCCGTTCATGGCAGTTTTAAGAAGGAGTATGAAGAAAAACAAGTTCTGCTGGGACTCGGAAGCAGATAAAGCCTTCCAAGAACTGAATGCCCACTTATGCGAACTCCCCACAATCACAACTTCTCTACCAGGGGAGGTCATGATCCTTTACCTCTCACATACCGAGAAAACGATTAGCTCGGTACTCATGGTTGAAAGGGGGGAGGCTCATATCCCTATTTACTTCTTGAGCCACACTCTAAAAGATCCAGAGGAAAGATATTCCCCGGTGGAGAAGCTAGTATTGTCTTTGATTTACATAGCAAGGAAGTTAAGGAGGTACTTTCAAGCCCATGTCATCCGAGTCTTAACCGACAAACCCCTTCAGCAAATCCTCATGAAACCGGAGGTATCAGGAAGGTTGCCAAGTGGGCCATAGAATTTGGGGATCATGCCATTGAGTATAAACCACGAGCCGCTTTCAAGGGGCAGGTAATGGCCGATTTCATCACCAAAACAACCTCTAGGGAAGGGGAAGAAAAAGAGCTTCGCCAAAATTCGCAAGCGGGGGCCGAAGTCGATATCCCTGGAAAACAAGAGGAATCTCCGTGGAACCTTTTTACTAATGGGGCCTTCAATGAGGATGGGAGTGGTACATGACTTATCCTCATCAGCCCGGAAGGCATCGAGCTGACTTACACAATACGTTTTGAGTTCCCAAGCAACAACAATGAAGCCGAGTACAAAGCCCTCCTGGATGGGCTAAGGATGGCTGTAAAACTCGAAGTGCAATGCATCAGAGCCCACATCGACTCCTTGCTAGTAGCCAACCAGGTAAAAGGGGATTACGAAGCCAAAGACCCCAAGATGGTGGAATACTTGAAAAAGGCATGAGAGCTACTGCAAGGTTTCAAAAAGGCGGAAGTCATCCACATATCCCGAGGTCTCAACAAAAAGGCTGACGCACTCAGTAAATTGGCATATGTGGCTTTTGATCACCTACCAAAAATGTCAAGGTAGAAACTATCAAAAGGTCGTCCATATTGGAGGAAGTGATCTCTAGCGTGGAGAGACCTCAGCCGAACTAGATGACCCCCATTCTCCAATACTTACGAGATGGGACTGTCTCGGAGGATAGGAAAGAGGCCAGAAAACTAATAATTTGGGCCCTCCAATATGAGATCATTGACGGGAGTTTATACCCTAGATCCTAACTGGGACCCTCCCTCAAATGCATAGACCATGAGGTAGCCGAGTATGTTATTCGAGAAATTCATGAGGGGATATGCGGGATGCACATGGGGGCAAAAATGGTCGCTGATCGAGCATTGAGTGCCGGATACTACTGGTCAGATATGTTCATGAGTGCCCTCAGGGAAATACGAAAATGTGACAGCTGCCAAATTTATGCACCGGTCACCCGGAAACCAAAGCTCAACCTCATTCCGGTGAGTTCATCCTGGCCATTTCAGAAGTGGGGGATAGACATCATAGGTCCATTTCTGAAGGGTCCGGGAAGGCAAAGTTCCTGGTGGTAGCCATAGATTACTTTACCAAATGAGTGGAGGACAAACCTCTAACCACTATCACGGGACAACAAGTCAAGCGGTTTGTATGGGAGGACATTGTATGCCGATTCTGTCTCCCCCACACCCTAGTCAGCGACAATGGATAGCAGTTCGCGGAGGGTGTTTTTCGAGAATGATGTGAACAGCTACACATAAGACAGATTTTCACGTCGGTCGCACATCCCCAAGCCAATGGCAAATGGAAAGAGCCTATCAGAGCATTGTCGAAGGAATAACGGGAATGTTGGGAAGGCAACAGAGCTCTTGGGTAGATGATATACCCAATGTTTTGTGGGCTCATTGAACCATGCCCAAGGTTAGTAATGGAGAAACACCTTTCAGTCTCACATATGGAACAGAAGCTATGATACCTGTGGAGATCGGATCACCAACTAGGACGATGAGTTTGACCGAGGTAGAAAATGAGAAAGATCTCCGGTTGAATCTCAACTTGGCTGAAGAAAGGAGGGAGATGGCAGCACGGCGAGAAACCGGGGTACAAGAAAAAGATTGAGAAATACTACAACTCCCGGGTAAGGGAAGTCAGATTCATAGTGGGAGACCTGGTCCTACGGGAGAACGAAGCAAGCAGACAAGAGAGTCAAGGGAAATTGGGACCCCAATGGGAAGGTCCATACTAGAAAGGGTCCTACAAGTTGGCGTACCATACGGGGGTGGAAGTGCCCCGTACCTAGAAACAATGCAATTAAGAAAGTACTATGCCTAAGCCCAGCCGAAGCAAGGCGGGAAGGGACACGTGTCATGGAAAGGACACATTCATTTTGTTATAATCGACAGTGAATTGTCGATATCAAGCCCTTAAGGTCCACAATAACCTCTAGGAGGGGCACTCCCACGTAGAAAAATACCTTAGGGAATACCATGGGTTTGTAATTGGGAAATCTTTTTGTAATTCATTTGTGTAGTGAGAAACGAATGGGGCAAGCCCGCGAAATCTTATGAACCTCCCCGAGAGGACATTTTTTTGTTTCGTGATGTCAAACGATGCCACACATAGTGCAAACAACTATAACAACCCATCTAGGGCAATCAAAAAATTAATTTTCTCCGAGAAAAACGTTTAAATGAGCTCATAATAATTCTACACCTCCAGTCACAAAGGGCATGGAGAAGGCCTCGCCGATAGGCTATCCGGTTAACCAATAACAATCAAATCAAGGTAGAAATATCCAAAGTTATCACAAACATGCATATCCAACACATGACTGAAACATAACGATTAAAACATCTAAACAAGCCCTCCAGGGGCGAAATGTCAACACACAAACCTAAGCCCTTAAGGGGCAATATTACAGTTATCCGTGCAACATGTTCCAAGTTCAAAAGGAAATCAACAAAAGACAATCATGCAACCATAGTCAAACTACGGGTAAGGAGACGAAGAATCAACCACGGAGGATAGAGCTTTGATTTCATCCACAGGGATGTCGGGAGTCACCGAGAGTTGCTGCAGGATCGGAGGCTCAAAAGAGTTACAGGCCACGAAAGCTTTCTCAGCCTCAGCCTCGGTTGTAGGGGAAAATGAGGGCACTTCAAGGATTGGGACACCTTTAGCTTGGTAATCATATCCTGCTTTCAGGCCGTACTGAAATCCCGAGGCGAAGACGGCCCTATTCAAGACATCCCTCATCTGGTATGTCTCCCGACAGGATTTGGCCCGCTCATACACCAACCTGAAACCCTCCGTCACCATCCAAGCTCGATACGCCTTGTGGGTATCATGCTCATGCTCCAACTTCTCACACTTCAAGCAAAGAACCTCGATCTTTTGATCCTTCTGAGCTTGGACCTCTTCTGTAACATTTGTCAAATTTGGATAACTTGTTTGTACTTTTAAACTGTAAACCGACCCTATTGTACACCGGATCTTTCGATAATATAAAATAATGGGTTTTTATGTTACATAATCATCTCTTACTCGTCGGATTTCAAAAGCTCCTTTTTACGATTTTTAAAACACTTTAAAACGCTTAAAACGCATCGAAAACGACCCGAAACGACTCACGAAGCAAACCGGACCAGGCCACCCCACCCCTGACCACGCCGCCCCATGCGGTCAAGGGTAGGAGGCCGGTCGCGCGGCGCCTAGCAAGTGCTGCAGGTTCCATCCATTTTTCTTGTTTGTTTATGCCTTGTTTGACCACTTTAACATAACCATTTTCATGCAAACCTTAAAAGAAAACCTTCAAAACCAAACCCTCACTCCTTCCCTATATAAACAAGCTCATCCTCTTCATTTTACTCTTGCTCATTCATCTCTTTTCTCTCCCAAAAAAAGAACACATCTTCAAGGTTTCTTAATAATCAAACAACAACAATTCTTTAATCTTGTTTTGTTACTTACTAATTGAAGCTTGTGGTACAACATATATATATAATATGCACCCCTTGTTTCCTCCGGCTTTCACCTTCTCTGGCCATGGTCGGTTGGGGTGATATGCTAGAAGGCAAGGCTACATGGAGGACTCATTATAGTCCTTAATTATACTATTTTCCTTTAATGCTTTACTAGTCTTGTTTATATTGTAAGTAGTTTAGTTTCTAATTCATGTTTAAAGGGTTCAATGGTATTGGGTTTGAAGTCACTAGCCTCGGTTTTATCCCGAGTTGATAACCGAACCAAAACCGAACTCTTGTTTACTAGTTTTTTTTAAATAGTTAAATAAACATGTTTATGTAAGATTGGAATATTATAACTTCTAAAATCATTTTTATAGTCCTATGGTATTTGGGTATGTGGCAACCATCCTTGGTATCATTCTGAGTCAAGGACCGAACCAAAACCGAACTGAGCCGAGTTCACTCGCTTAGGTCACACAAGTGTGTTTTTGGCCACCGAAACTCATCTTTTCTTAAAGAAGGTATTTTAAACTAATTTTAAGTTATTTTATCAACATACTTGGTGTGTCGGAATCCAACTTGATCTTATAACAAGTTTGGACCGGTGAAACCAAATCACTTAACGAACGTTAAGGTTCTTCACAATAGAACTATATACTTGGTTAAGTCTTTTGATTTTTGTTGGGTTATCTCATAACATTTATCACTTTGGAAAGTTGACCATGATTTAGTTAATTATCTAGACTCAGATTGACAAATCCAAACACTCGATTAAAACCTCGCTTTGGTATTTATATAATTTTGGGTCTTGCAATAGTGCATTATAACCCACGTAATTACTTGACATAGGTTGAGTAATATTTATGAATGGAATACCAAGACCCGGTTTCGAGTAAACTTATTTCTTTAGAACATGTCTTTAATTTCTCAAATATTTACATTTTAAACCATAAACTTCATTTATTTACTTTACTTGTCATATTTTACTTTAAACCCTTTCAAGACTACCTACTAACCTAAGACCCGTTTAATCTAGGTCTTGCTCGTTAAACCGATCTCCAATTATTCACGAATCAATCTTTCAAGTTACTTAGTTAACGTGAGTACATTTCATCCCTCGTTTTCACTTTTATTTTTTGGGGGTAACATGCATACTTATTCAAAACAAAAATGATTTATTTTACTCATTTCTCAAACCACAAACTTTAAGGGTGTATGATACTTAGAATACTTGCTCTATTGTGTGTGATATGTCTCATATGCTTTACGTGCACGAGTGTTTATTTTTATGTTTTTAAACCTCAATAAGTATGATCATACGCTCCCCTAGCTACTTAGCCTTGTGCAAGTAGAACAGGGCCTCATTATCCAAGTATGTCGGTTGTTACCGATTAGAAAGGATCCTCATTTACATATGTTTTATGTACCACATATGATGTTTTTATTTATAGTCTCATATACATTTGTGGATTTCGCTCATATTATATATACTCAAACTTATGAATTGCTCACCAACCTTTGTGTTGATAAACTTTATTTTATGAAATGTTACAGGTTTATATCTTGGTAGATTATGGAGCTTGTGGAGAAAACGTCAAAAATACCTTTAGGATATTAGTGAAATGAACAATATTTAATTTGCTATGTTTTGTGATATCTTGTTATGACTATGTATGAATATTCGTTATGTGACATTTTCGATGTTGTGAAATGAAATGAGTTTGTTAAATATTGTTACTTTAAATAACGTCATGTGCTTATGGGAAATCGCTACGCCTCGGCATGTTCCGCCGCCTTTGGTCAGGGTGTGACAACTCATTTCCCTCATACTTATATCAATTACTCCAAACTTATATCATTTCTCTTTATTATTTTAGAATGCCTCTAATTCGTCGCCAAACACGCAAGCCGAGCTCCGGTAATCGGATGGCCGCATTGGTTGCTAAAGAAATCACTGCTGTGATTCCCGGACTTATAACTCAAATCCAAGCCACCCAACCCACCATTACTCAAACCACACTCAACCCCGCACCTTTCGCCTTGAAAAGTTCACCGGTGCCAACCCATCTCATTTCTTTGGCACAACCTGTGCCACTACCATGTTGCGATGGTTCAAGAAAATGAAAAGTGTGTTTAGTCTTTGTGAATGCCCTGAACTCAAGAAAACCATGTATGCCTCAAGCATGTTTGAGGATACCAGACGTACTTGGTGGAATAGCGAAATTTTCACCAATGGGGCAGAAGTAGCTATGGCCTACTCGTGGACCAAGCTAAAGGAAGTCATAATGAAAAGGTTTTGCTCAAAACATGAACTTCAAAAACTTGAATCCGAATTTTAGGAACTTAAGCAAGAGAGTGGTGACAACTCCGCCTACTCCATCCGCTCTCACGAGCTTAGCCTCTTGGTTCCCCACTTGGTCACTCTCCTCGAAAGGGCTATTGAAAAGTATTTCGGCGGTTTGCCTATGCAAATTCGCGACTCGTTAATGAATAGAAAACCGCAAATTCTTCATGATGCTATTACCTTAGCCAGTGCTCTTTCCGAAAACCATGTCAAAGCCGGTACTCTCACCATTAAAAGTTCCAAGAAACCCAATGACAAAAGTACACCCGAACCATCAACCCTCACCAAAGTTGACCCTCAACCTCAATCCATAAAGTACTCCAATTCCACCCACCACACCAAAAAGAAGGGCAAACCAAATTACCGAAACTATGTTGTCACCCACCCATCACAACTTCAATCTCAATCCCAAGCACTCCAAAGCCAAAAACCATATTCCGGCCCGCACCAGTTATGTAACACCTGTCAACATCATCACCCCTCCTACTTCGCTTGCCGCCACTACACACAGTGTAACCGCTATGGTCACATTAGCAACGCGTGTCGGGAAGCCTCCCGTGGGCAACCCGCTCCACCAAGGTTTGCCCCATCCAACCAAAATCTTCCCGCTCCTTTTGCTCAAAATCCTCCTCGTCAACCTAGAGCTTGTTTTAATTGTGGAGACCCAAATCATTTCCGCAATGCTTGTCCCCGACTTGCTTTTGTTAACCAAGCTCAAATAATACCCACACCCTACTACCAAACCCAAGCCTAACAAGTTCAAACCTATCAACCCCAAATCCCGCAACTCTTGGCTCCTCCCGATTAACCGATCCAAGCCATGCAAGCCCTTCCTCCTCCACCACACCCCCAAGCCATTCAAGCTCTCCCTCCTCCTCCAGCTTAACAAGTCAACCACGGCAACCAAGGGCGTGCCTTTATGATTAATGCCAACCAGGCCCAAGTTTCCAACGATGAGGTGAACGGTACATTTTTAGTAAATGAGCATTTAGCTTCAATTTTATTTGATACCAGAGCTGATAGGAGTTTTGTTTATTTTAAATTTGAATCTATTCTTGGTGTACCTCGCACTAAACTTTCTCGCCCTTTTTTCTGTCGAAGTCGCCAATAGTAGTTCCTCACTCTTTGCAAGGATAAATTCTCGATCGACCTCATCCCGATGCAAATGGGAAGCTTCGACATCATAGTAGGCATAGATTGGTTAGCTTTGCACCGTGCCGAAGTCGTTTGTTATGACAAATTTATTCGAATCCCGTTCGTCAATGGCAAAATTCTCAAAGTCTTTGGCAAAACAATCCCAAGAAATTCAACCTCGTTTCTTGCTCTCAATCTTGTAAGTACTTGCGCCAAAAGTACGCTCCATTCCTAGTCCAAGCGGTGGTGAAAGATCCAAAAGAATAGAAAATTCAAGACATTCCCATTGTTTGTGAATTCCTCGGCGTTTTTCCAAAAGACTTCTCTGGTCTCCCACCCATCCGTCCTGTTGAATTTCGAATCGACCTTGTGCCTGGCGTGACTCTCGTAGCCAAGGCTCCTTACCGTTTAGCCCCTTCGGAATTGCAAGAGTTATCGAACCAACTTCAAGAACTCTCCGATAAGGGCTTTATCCGTTCAAGCTCTTCTCCTTGGGGTGCTCCCGTCCTCTTCGTGAAAAAGAAAGATGGGTTGTTTCGCATGTGTATCGATTACCGTGAACTCAATAAACTTACCATTAAAAATCGTTACCCTTTGCCGCGAATCGACGACCTCTTCGATCAACTCCAAGGCGCAACTTGCTTTTCCAAAATCGATCTTCGATCGGGTTATCATCAATTGCGTGTTCATGAAGAAGACATTCCAAAAACCGCTTTCATACTCGGTATAGACATTACGAATTCTTGGTTATGCCTTTCGGATTAACCAATGCATGAACCTTATGAACCGCGTTTGCAAACCATTCTTGGAAAAATTCGTAATTGTTTTTATCGATGACATTCTGATCTTCTCCAAAACACCGGCCAAACATGAGCATCATTTACGTTCCATTCTCGACCTCCTAATAAAAGAACAACTTTATGACAAGTTCTCCAAATGTGAATTTTGGTTAAAAGAAGTTCAATTTTTGGAACACGTTGTCAACGATAAAGGTATTCATGTTGATCCCGCCAAAATCGAGGCCGTAAAAGATTGGAAAACTCCATCCACACCCACGGAAATCCGATATTTCCTTGGTTTGGCCGGGTATTCTCGGCGATTCATTCTAAACTTCTCTAAAATCATGTTACCCCTCACCGCACTAACTCATAAAGGAAAACCTTATGAATGGGGACCGAAACAAGAAGAAGCTTTCCGAACTCTAAAGCATATTCTTTGCAATGCCCCCGTCTTAAGCCTTCCCGATGGAAACGACGACTTTGTGGTATTTTGCGATGCATCCAATTAAGGTCTCAGTTGCGTCCTCATGCAACGAGGTCAAGTTATCGCATATGCCTCAAGGCAACTCAAGGTTCATGAAAAGAATTATACGTCTCATGATCTCGAACTTGTTGCCGTCGTTTTCGCTCTCAAAATCTGGAGACATTATCTTTATGGCACAAAATGTGTTGTATTCACCGATCATAAAAGTCTACACCACATCTTTGACCAAAAAGATCTCAACATGAGACAAAGTCGATGGGCCGAATTACTTAGTGATTACGATTGCGAAATTTGCTATCACCCCGGTAAAGCGAATGTTGTAGCCGATGCCCTTAGTCATAAAGTTAATGTCAAATATGTTCTGCTTCATAGCATTATCATCCAAACTGATCTCCAATACCGCATCTATCGAGCCCAATGAACATCCATTTATGCGGGAAATATGTATTACGAAATGTCATGTGGAGCTGAACTTCAACTCGATATCAAATCCGATGGCTTGCTTTATTTTCTCAACCATTTGTGGGTTCCCGATCGTGATGAATTTCATACTTTCATTCTCGACGAAGCTCATATGTCACGATATTCTGTACATCCCGCTGCAGATAAGATGTACTTCGATCTTCGATCTATTTATAGGTGGCCGGGTATGAAAAAGGACATAGCACTTTATGTCTCAAAATGCCTTACTTGCTCAAAGGTTAAAGCCGAATATCAAAAACCTTTTGGTTTACTCTAGCAACCTCCTATCCCCGTTTGGAAATGGGAAGACATTGTTATGGACTTTATCACCAAATTTCCCCTCACTCAAAAGCAAAATGATAGTATTTGGGTAGTCGTCGATCGATTAACCAAATCGGCTCACTTCATCCTGATCCGCCAGAAGTACTCAGTTGAACAACTCGCTCAAATCTATGTTCGTGAAATTGTATGCCGCCATGGTATTCCGTTGACCATTATTTCTGATCGTGATGCTTGTTTCACCTCCCGTTTTTGGAAATCGCTTCAAGAAGCTTTGGGCACTCGCCTCGATCTTAGTACTGCTTATCATCCTCAATCCGATGGCTAATCCGAGCGTACAATCCAAACCCTCGAGGATATGCTTAGATCTTGTGTTCTTGACTTTGGTGGAAATTGGGATTATCATCTCCCACTTATCGAATTCTCATACAACAATAGTTATCATTCTAGCATTGATTTGGCTCCTTTCCAAGCTCTTTATTGTCATAAGTGTCATTCCCCGATTTGTTGGAACGAGATTGGTGAAATTCAAATCACCGGTCCCGAGATGGTCCAAGACACTACCGATCGAATAGATCAAATCCACAAAAATCTCCTCGCTGCTAGAAGTCGCCAAAAGAGCTATGCCAACAAACGGCGAAAACCTCTTGAGTTCAATGTTGGTGACTTTGTCCTTCTCATAGTATCCCCTTGGAAGGGGGTAGTCCGTTTTGGAAAGAAAGAAAAGTAGCACCCCGTTTTGTAGGCCCATTTAAGATCCTCGAAAGGATTGGAAAAGTGGCTTATAAGCTTGATTTACCGCAAGAACTTACCGGTGTTCATCCAACCTTTCATGTCTTAAACCTTAAAAAGTGCTTAGCTGAAGGTAATCTCCATATACTTCTCGATGAAGTGTGTATCGATGAAACCTTTCAAATGATCGAAAAACCCGTTGAAATCATGGAATGCAATGAGAAACGAACCAAACGTAGCCGCATCCGTTTAGTTAAAGTCTGATGGGAATCACGACGTGGTGCTAAATTTACTTGGGAATGAGAAGACGAGATGAATGAAAAGTACCCGCACTTGTTTATTACGGATTCTTCTTAATTTTGTGACGAAATTTCCTAAAGTAGGGAAGACTATAACATTTGTCAAATTTGGATAACTTATTTGTACTTTTAAACTCTAAACCGACCCTATTGTAAACCGGATCTTTTGATAATATAAAATAATGGGTTTTTATGTTACATAATTGTAGGTTCCCAGCCGGATCTACACGGAAATATCTCGTTCTACGTAGGTGCGGAATCCCTACGTAAGACGATACGAGCGTAGAAGCGATATACGTTAAAACACAAGCTAAACACGTTACAATCCCCAAAAAACACGTTGTATTGCAACTAATAACACGTGATATTCAATCACCAATTACACGTACTAGAATCGTTACTTACAAAACAAGCCGTAACCTAGCTTATATGGTTATCGACAACTTCGCCTAACAGACTAGGCGAAGTTGTTGATAACTTCGCTTGTTCCACAAGTTCGCTTACAAGAGGCGAACTTGTGAGACAAGTTAACTAAACATCAATACAAATCATACAAACATGATTACAGACACTAGATACTGAACTATTGACATCATGCACCAACAGACTCCCCCTTGGCAGTAGCTTCATATCTCTATCTTCAATCACGTGTCTTGTAATCCCAAAACTCTCTTATCTCCCGTCTTCAAGCATGAGCGCCTTCTCGTACACAAACCGAAACTACTCTTTGATATTTCTTGGCTTCTTCTTTCCAAGCAGGAATATAAAATATCTTTTTCTCGTTCAGCATCTGCAAGCCTGCTTGAGACAAATTCACTAAGTGCATTGGATCATACACTCTTAGCAACTCTTGTTCATCTTCATCCTCCATCACTGCTTCAGCTGTTTCACTGTCAACATACCATCATTTCAGATTCTTTAAGACATCCTTGGGCATTTGTTTCATCGGCACTTCTTTTAGACACCGGATCGGTTTGTACTTAATTATCATCCAAGGCTTGCCATCAGCTCTCATACCTCTGTCTTTATCTTCAACGAGCTTTCCTTTCTGCGGTTTCAACAGCTCGAACTTTTTCTCCTTTATGCTTTCTTTCCAGACTATCTTTCCAATAATCCTAGCCATGTTATCATCACTCCTGTTTATCAACCCCAACTTGGCTAAGTCCTTCACCTCACACTCATGCAAAGTATTCAATGACCTCAACAACCTCTTGAAATACTGAACCCCATCATAACGTTTAATCACAAAGAGCCTCAACTGCTCATCATATAACCAGCAAATAATCCCCTTTTTCGATTCAGCATACCCTTTGATGTTGTAACTTTTCTTGAACATAGTAGGGACCGCCGGTTTCTTAGTCTTTACGAACCACTGAGCGTAGCCTTCTTTCCATCTTGGCTGCTCTTCCCATTCAGTCTCATTACATTCCGTATCTTGACCCAAATCTGACTTTTCAACTGCCGGAATTGCATGCTCAATATTATCCTCCACAATCTCTCCCTCTTCGACTTCATTGTCAATCACAATCTCAACCCCTATCTTCTCGATCTCTTCGAACGGTAACACATCATCATCACCTACAACGTCATCATCCAACACCTCCTCAGCATCCACTACCACCACGTCATCACCCCCCGATCTGCCAGTTGCACCAGTTGACTCCCCCTGAGTTGTGGAAGTCCCAAGAGCTTGTTCAGTTCTTGGCAACTCTCCACCTGCATCTTTCGATGCATTGGGATCATCGTCTCGATCGTTTCTCTTCTTCGTCCTCAGCTCGTCACCCTTACAGCTCGTCTCCCCCTGAGATGCCAAGAACTGTTTCAAGGCATCAAAAATCTTACCGTGCTCAATCAGGAGGGACGACTGAATCTGATTCTCTGCAACGAGGCGCTGAATAGCGTGAGTCTGGATCAGATTTACTCTTGACTGTTCTGCCACGACCCTTTCAAGAGCTGCTATTCTTTCCTAGTTGGATAAGGTTGCATCAAAATCAAACCTCATATGTGAAATTTCTTGAGCGTACGGAGGAGGGATTCCCAATGTAACCGGCACATCAGAAACAGGTGGAAACGTAACCGCAGGTTAGAGGTGCACAAATCGGTTTTTTTAAAAAAACCGGTTCGGTTATTAACCGGACCGGTTTTTTTTTGCCCGAAAAAAAACCGGTTCGGTTAATAACCGGACCGGTTAATAACCGGTTTTTGTATGTCAAAACCCTAACCGGTCTAACCGGTTAGGACCGGTTTAGAAACCGGTTAATAACCGGTTAACCGGTTTTTTTTTTAAAATAACCGGTTAATAACCGGTTTTTTTCATAATAACCGGTTTTAAAAAAAACCGGTTTTTCCATTAACCGGTTTGTTAACCGTTTTGGCTCTAAAACTTGTAACCGAAATACGAACCGGCGGTTTGTAAACCGGTCAAACCGGTTTTTAAAAAACCGGTTTTCGTAAAAACCGGTTTCCGGTTTAAACCGGCAAACCGGTTCCCGGACCGGTTTTTTTGACCATCTCTACCGCAGGTGGTATCGTAACAGACAACCCTGCAGTGGCAACCAGTGTCGATTCAACAAATCTTGCAACGACCTCCAATGGAGTAAGGGTCGGAGGTGGCAAAGACACAATTTCTGGAGCGAGGGTTGAAATGTGGTGGGTGGTATGCCAAAGGAAGATGAGGTAGTCAACACGGGAACATCCGCGGTGATCGGTCCTACAACTGTCAACGATGTAGGGACCATAGTCATACCTGACAGTGCGGGTGGAGAAAAACGAACCACCCTTGAGCTCTTACCAGCTCCCGATCCTTCACATGTTCTTGCCCTTCTCGCTCGACGAACCAACCGTTGTAAATCCTCCTTAAAATCTGATTCACTATCATCTGTGTCTCTCTTTCTCTTTTCGTGAATCCTTTCTTGAGTAATCAGAATTTGTCTTGCTTCATCAACATCATCGTTTGAGGAGTCAGAATCAGTTCTTTCAGAATTAGCTACAGTCGTAGCTACCATCGACACATCCACACTAGTAACCTGTGCAGACGAGACATGTACCTCTTCCTCTGGATCTACACGTTCCATACGAAAAATCTTTGGCCGCCAAAAGCAGCTTCAAGGTTGACGTGTTCCTCCGGTGCCACAACAGGTGCAGCAGGCAGAGATTGGTGTACCACAGGTGGTGGTTGAGGTGCTCCTGCCTGTTGCGGTGTCGGATCCCGAAACTCGTCCCCACGAGCTGCAACATACTCCGGGTTGATCAAGTACCCAAATAACGGAGTATGTCGAGGACGGAGCTCTGGTTTACTTCTGGCACTTGACGATCTACATTGGGCGAAGATCCTTTTGCTGACACTCTCCACATACCGAATCGGACGGCGCTGAGGTAACGTTGGAGCCACGTGATTCAAGATCATTTGAAGGAATCTTGGATACATCAAGAATCTCTCACGCGCCACCGCTCGTCTCTGACGGTCTATCTCATAGAACACCATCTGACTGAAGCTATAACGCTTGTTGTAAGTCAGTGCTGTCATCGCCGACTGCATCGTCGCACCCATTCCATCCGTACCAGCCTTTCTACCCGACATGCACACGATCATCACCTGCATGAGAAAGCGCCATTGATCTAACAGAAACCCCTTGCGTCTCTGAGTATCTCCCAATGGACCAGAATAGCCCATTCTTAGAAAAGCACCATCTCTGAATGGAGCCACAAAGTCTGTAGGATCATTTATCGTTTCATCCCCAAACTGCAAAGCAACCCGTATCTGTTCTGACGAGAACTGCACTTCCTGATTGTTAACCGTTGCACGCATAACTGGGGGCTCAACTCTGCAATCATATTCAACTGTCTGCCAAACATCTTCTATGTTTGGTAAAGAGATGGACAGTGTTGTAGTAATAGCATGGAAGATACGCGAGCGGATAAGAAACGTGATGATCTCGCGAAAATCATCAACACCGCTCGCATCCGGGTCCAAAGTAATGTACATATTATGCCCGGGAAAAACTGGCGATTGTTATCTCCTCCATCGTCACCACCAGCACCACCGGCTCCTGCTACAGCTGCCATATCTGCAACACAAACGGTCTAAGTTAGAGAAACGTCAAGGCAGATCGTAACTTCGCTTATCACCATGAGCGAAGTTAAGATAAACATTATTGTGCAAGCGAAGTTAGACATAGGGCGAAGTTGAGCACAACTTCGCCTATACAATAACTTCGCATGTCAACAGGTTAACATTTTAAATAATGTTTAAAGCATCAGGCGAAGTTAAGCCTAAGGCGAAGTTAAGGATAACTTTGCCTAATCATAACTTCGCCCCTGATTAATTAAAATTTAAAGTAACAGGCGAAGTTAAGCCTTAGGCGAAGTTGAGAACAATTTCGCCTAAATCATAACTTCGCCTGAACTGAAACGGAAAAGGTTTAGACGGCCAAACGAGGTGAATTTGGTGATAGTGGACTCTACAAAACATGTTTTTAAGGAGATCTAGACGATCAAGTTGATTACGACCACATTATAACAAGTTTGAAAAGCGGGGTATTGAAAGTTTGTATGAACGGGGTCACAAATCAGATCAAAACAACCTTTGATTAACGCCATTGACATAGATTATAAGTTAGGACGACACTACACACCTTTAACACGGATTGAAATTGATCAAAATTGAGGTTTAATTCAACGAGACAACTTCGCTGAGGGTTAATAGGTGTTAAGTTCGCTGGGATATTTAAAAAGTATAAAGGGGTTTGACTAAGAAATCTCTTTATATAGGGTCAGAGTTATACAGGCGAAGTTAGTGTTAACTTCGCTTACCCCTTAACTTCGCCTGTTTAACAAGTTCGCCTGTTAACACAACTTCGCTTGTTATGAAATTTACACAACAAGCCCTTATAAATTGAATATTATGTAATTAACTTTTAAAACTTCCTTTAATGAGTTAAATTTTACGATCAAAGACCAAGTAACCAGGTATTAAAACATAAAACGACATATGTAAGATAAAATAAAATTTAGAAATAAAGTACACGGGATCAAATTTCAGTCTTGACGGGGACTACCATGTTTTAGAAAAGATACGAACAGGAATCATACTGCTTAAGTGACTGTCACTTAGATCCATGTTCAACTGTATTATGACATAAAAACACAAGTTGTAAGCAGGTAAACAACTTAAAATGGTTTTCATCGCTTCTGTGATACGGATTAGGTTCAATTAAGCTCAAAATTTAAAAGAACAACACATCAGAGACTGTGATGTCTCCTATCTATTCTCAAAGCGTATTTGGCTTTCCCCAAGTCACCCCGAGTTGACCTCGACCCGTAGTGTCTGATTAAACAGTAATTATACTTCGACCTTTAGAATCTTCTTCCCGTTCTCTTTCTTGCCTCTTGTTTAATAAGTAGAACATTATTAGCTTTAGAAGGCTCAACAACACATACACACACCTTTTTTTTTATTATTAACGATTTACAGAGCTTCTATTAGTAAACGACTGCAAATCCCTAATCTGGATCACTGCAGTTACTTGACACACTATCTTCACAAGAATCAAAACACTCACGGGCTCGTGTATGACTGGGTAATCGCTTTTCTGCCTATCATTCGAAAAGATGTATATGGAGACATGCACAACACTGAATGAGTTACCACTTTAAATCGAGGAGATTTAGTTAGTATCACTTCTACTTTTACGCACCATAAAAAGCTATCATAACATACAATGACTGTTCTAAAGTCTTTTAGGCCTAATAACTTCACTAGTTAAGCACACAGAATTAGTTTGTCTATCACTTTCCAAGGTTGGATCAATTTTCTTTTAAACATAGTAAAGAAACTTCTTACGAAGTTATAGACTTGAAAAATTATATCATTTCCCAAAAAAAATTTAAATTCTATCGCCCCGTTCAAGTCAAGTCATCAGGTAAACGATCCTGAAGATCCAATGGATCAGCTGGACCGACCACATACAAATATGCGTCCTTTTAACTAAGTATGAATGACTAATTTTCAGCGAAAGAATAAAACCACATCACAAACCGCCCCGGTCACTTTCAGTCATTTGGTTAATGGCTATCCTCACAATCTACTGGTAGAAGTGAGGACCAAACATAATCAGAATCCTCAATATTGGGTAAGGAAATCGGCAGAGTCGTAGTGATTGCGTGGAATATCCTTGAGCGAAGGAGGAATGTGATTATCTCGCGGTAATCCTCAACACCGCTTGCTTCCGGGTCTAAGGTGATATACATGTTGTGACCCGGGAAGAATTGCCTCTGATTATCTCCGTCATCTCCTCCAGCACCTGCTACTGCAGCCATATCTGCAACAAACGAACCAAGTTAGATAAACGTTAAGGCATAACACAAGTTCGCTTGTTACCATGAGCGAAGTTGTGAAAAAATCTGTATAGGCGAAGTTAAAGGTGGGGCGAAGTTGGGAACAACTTCGCTTCAGCTTTAAGTTCGTCTAATAACTGATAAGTTAAAAAGGTCCAGGCGAAGTTAATGATAACTTCGCCTCACCACAACATCGCCTCAGGCGAAGTTAAGCATCAGGCGAAGTTACGGATAACTTCGCTAAACCTATAAGTTCGCCTGAATCTGAAACGGCAACAGTAAGATCGATTCAACTTCGGAAAATCTGGTGTTTCGGTCAATTTTGACGATTGAGGAGTCTAAAACACATGATATTAAAGCAATCTGGACGATCAGTTTGTTCATGACCACGTAAAGACGAGTTTTGAAAATCCGGTTTAAGGATCGAACGTCCGAGGTCACTAACCGGGTGTCGAAACAACCTAGGGTTAATAACATTGAACATCGATTATAAGATATAAGAACCCAAACACACCTTTAATTTGAAAAGAAATCGAAGAAAAGATGAACAGATGAATCGACAGATAACTTCGCGAAAGTTATCGAGAAGTTCGCTTAGGGTTTTAGGAGACAAGTTCGCTGATTTTGAAAAATATGAACAGTTTGACCTTTGAAAATCCTTATATAGGGACGATGTTATACAGGCGAAGTTACGGTTAACTTCGCCTAGGCGAAGTTATTCACAAGTTCGCCTGTTTAACAACTTCGCCTATATTTACAAAATCAAACCTTATAATTTGAACATTTTTCAATTAACTTTTAAAACTTCCCTTTGAGAATTAAATGACACGATCAAGTCCAAGTAACCAGATATAAAAGCATACAACTACATAAAAAGAAAACTTTTAACAATTAAAGTTTAAGGGATCAAATTTCAGTCTTTACAAGGGACTACTACTTTTTAGAAAAGATCCGAACAGGAATCATACTAATTATGTGACTGTCACATAGATCCGTGTTTAGCTGTATTATGACATAAAGAAACAGGTTGTAGGCAGGTAAATAACTTAAAATGGTTTTCATCATTTCTGTGATACGAGTTAGGTTCAATTATGCCTCAAAATTTAAGTGGGCAACAACTCAGAGATTATGATGCCTCATATCTATTCTCAAAGCGTATTTGGCTTTTCCCAAGTCACCCCGAATTGACTTCGACCCATATTGTCTGATTAAGTTTGTAAGTACTCTTCATCTGCTTCCCGTTCTCTTTCTTACTCCAGATTGAGAAGTCTTGACATTGTCAGCTCTAGAATGTTTCAATAACTCATAAGTTTTTTTTTTTTTTTTTTTTACGATAAACATATACATAGACTTCAGAGTAGTAAACAACTGCAAGTCCCGAATCTGGATCACTGCAGTTTCTTTGCACACTATCTTTACGGGAATCAGAACATTTATGGGCTCGTGTATGACTGGGTAATCGCTTTTCTGCCTATCATTCGGAAAGATATATATGAAGACATGCAAAACTCTTAAGGAGTTTCCACGTAAAATCGAGTAGATTTAGTTTGTATCACATCTACTTTTACGCACCATAAAAAGCTACCATGACATACAATGACTGTTCTAAAGCCTTTTAAGCCTAATAACTTCACTAGTTAAGCACACAAAAGCAGTATATCTATCATTTTCCAAGGTTGGATCAATTTTCTGTTAAACATAGTAAAGTAACTTCTTACGAAGTAGTAGACTTGAAAAATAATTTCAGTTCCCAAAAAGAAAAATTTTAACATCAATCGCCCCAACCAAAACAAAGTCTTCAGGGAAACGGCTATCCCGAAGATCCAATGGATCAGCTGGACCGACCACATACTAGTATGTGTCCTTCTAACTAAGTATGATCGACTAATTTTAAGCGAAAGAATGAAAACACATCATAAACCGCCCCGGTCACTTTCAGTCATCTGGTTAATGGCTATCCGCATATTCTACAAGTAGAAATGAGGACCAAACATATCCTAAGACATGTCCTTCAAACTGAGGCAACCGACATAATTCTAAGCGATAGTGACGTTTTTTTTTTTTTTTTAAACGAACATAAAAAGCATGGTTACTCGGGATTGATCATCCCATTCAGCTCAATAAGGTTTTGAAATCTTGTTTTGTCAAACGCTTTAGTATATAAATCAGCGAAATTATCAAGCGTATCCACCTTTTCAAGCACAATCAGTTTCTTCTCAGCACAATCCTATAAAATGATGACGTATGTCAATATGTTTAGTTTTACTGTGCTTCACGGGATTGTTAGTTACTGAGATAGCAGCTGTGTTATCAATGCAAATAGGAGTAAGTAAGAAATTCAGACAATAGTCGCGCAACTGTTGTTGAATCCAAAGAACCTGGGAGCAGCAGTTGGATGCTGCCATGTATTCTGCTTCACAGGTTGAAATTGCGACTGAAGTCTGCTTCTTGCATTGCCACGACACCAATCTGCCACCAAGAAACTGACATCCACCAGTTGTTGACTTCCGACTCTGATTGCACCCTCTATAATCAGAATCTGTGTAAGCGACCAACTCCAAGTCTCCTCCTTTTGCGTACCACAACCCCAGCTTCGGTTTGCCTTTGAGATACCGCAAGATCCTCTTCACACCCTTCATGTGAGATTCCTTTGGGTTTGCCTGAAAACGAGCACAAAGACAAACTGCAAACATAATATCAGGCCTAGAAGCAGTTAAGTACATTAAAGAACCTATAATAGCCCGATACTGAGTTGGGTCCACATCTGCGTCATTGTCAGAATCAGCACCCAATTTATGGTTGACGCAGATTGGAGTATCGAATGGAGTGCTGTCCTCCATCTTGAAGCGTTTGAGCACATCATGGACATACTTGGTCTGATGAATGAACATCCCTTCCTTCTTCTGATCAACCTGCAATCCTAAAAAGAAAGTTAGTTCACCCATAGCACTCATTTCAAACCTTTTCTTCATGACGGCCTCAAAATCTTGACACATGGAGACTTTTGATGCAGCAAAAATAATGTCATCCACGTAGACTTGCACTAGCAGGAAGTCGCTTCCTTGTCTCTTCACAAACAGTGTGCTATCAATCTGACCTCTTTCAAATCCATTTTCAAGCAAAAAATTTAAAAAAGTTGAGTACCAGGCACGAGGTGCCTGATGTAGTCCATACAACGCCTTGCTTAATTTGTACACATGGTCTGGAAAGTCTGGGTCAGGAAAACCCGGAGGTTCCTCAACATACACAACCTCATCAACTTTCCCATTTAGGAATGCACTCTTTACGTCCAACTGAAAAACCTTCATCTTTTTATAAGCAGCAAATGCCAAAAACAATCTAATGGCTTCCAATCTTGCCACAGGAGCGAACACTTCATTATAATCAATCCCCTCTTGTTGATTAAAACCTTTAACGACTAGCCTCGCCTTGTTTCTTATAATAATCCCTTTCTCATCTCTCTTGCACTTAAACACCCATTTTGTGCCTATCGCATGCACATTCTTTGGTTTTTCAACCAAAGTCCAAACTTCCATTTTCTTGAACTGAGCCAACTCTTCTTGCATGGCTTCGACCCACGAGCTGTCCTTGAGAGCCATTTGATAATTCTTCGGTTCAATCTGGCTGATAAAGCAGGTGTACAAGCATTCGTTGATTATGCCTGTCTTCTTAATGCTTGTGTAAACACAGGTGTGCTCATTCAAGCTACGTCTTGTTTGTACACCGGAGGACACATCACCAATCGCATTCTCCAAAGGGTGATCTTTATGAATTCTCGTGGTCGGAACAGAACCGACATGCAGATTGTCTTTCAAGTTAGAAGAGAGCTCGTCAATGATTGTTTCTTGCTGAGAGTGAAACGGATTGAAAAATTCTTCTTCAGTCGAGGCAGCAGGGGTATCGATAGCATTTGATGAGGAAGGTTGACATTTATCGATCAGCTGTCTTTGCAATAGATTTTCTTCCTCATCAAGGATCATCTTCGTAGCAACTCTCTCTTCTTCTTCAGCAATATCCAAATACGGTATGTTAAAAGACTTAAAAAGTTTAACATAGTCAAAAAACTCAGCAGGTCCGTTGCTTGGTTTTGGCGGTTGGTAACTTGTGATATCGGTGTTACACACCACCTCAACCTTGCTGGTCGATGTATTAAAGACACGTCTGTTGGGTGTCCCAACAACATAACCGACTAAGATTCCTTCATCGGCTACTTCACCAAATTTAGAATTTGTCTTTAAAATCGAACAAGGGGACCCGAATGGTTCAAGACCACTCAAGTTGGGCTTCCTCCCATGCATAAGCTCATAACACGTTTTATTAAGTCGTTTAACCGTCAAGACTCTATTGAGGATATAGCAGGCTGTAGCAACAGCTTCAGCCCAGAACACCACAGGAAGCTTTGAATCAGCCAGCATAGTTCTGGCTCCTTCAATTAATGTTCTATTCTTCCTTTCAGCCACTCCATTCTGTTGCGGTGTATACGGAGCGCTGTATTGGTGTTCGATCCCTTTCTGAAGGCAGAAGATCTCCATCTCAAAATTCTTGAACTCCGTTCCATTGTCACTCCTGATGAACTTAACCCTTTTATCCATAACGTTCTCAACTTTGGTAATCAAATTCTTCACCATCTGAGCCGTTTCATCTTTTGATTTCAGGAAATATACCCACGAATATCGTGAGTAGTCATCAGTGATCACCAAGCAGTATGAAGTACCTCCTAGACTTTTTGCATTCACGGGACCGAAGAGATCCATGTGAAGCAATTCTAGGGTACAGGCAATTGAATTGACCTTCTTGGTGTGATGGGATTTCTTGTGCTGCTTTCCCTTCTTGCACGGTAGACATTTGTCTTCAAAATTGAAACTTTTCAAGGGAACGCCCAGCACAAGTCCATTCTTGACAATGTGGTTCATCTTTCGAAGATGAATGTGCCCCATTCTCCTATGCCACAATTCGGACTCCGATTCGCTCGCTTTTGTCATAAGGCATGATTCTTCCGTGGCCATTTCAGTCGACCTCATATCCATAATGTACGTATTCCTCTCACGTGGAGCCTTCATCACAATCCACTCCTCTGGTATCTGAAAACCAGGATGTAACACAATTGCTTCATTCTTTGTGAAGTGTACGGTGTACTCCTTATCACAAATCTGCGACACACTCAGCAGATTGTGCTTCAATTCTTCGACAAAGTTTACTATTTCTAATGTCATCTTCCCGTTAGACACCGTTCCCATTCCCGTAATCTTTCCTCCACTTTCACCTGCAAAGCTCACTCTCCCTCCTTGAACAGGTTTCAAATCGTGTAACAAGTTTTTGTTACCCGTCATGTGCCGGGAACAGCCGCTATCCACAACCCAAAGATTATTGGCAGCCCTGTTCAACTGTTCCTGCACGATAAAGCAAAAGATTAGAATCTAGGGACCCAAGACCAATTGGTCTTGGATCTATACATCCCAAACTTTGGCTTTCCAAAGTTAGTATCTGGATAATTCCTGTAAGTCCTATTAGGATACCTCCTTGTAGATTGATTGTGAGGCCTTCCAAACCTTTGTGAATTGAAAGAATTATAGCTTGTGGTTTGGTTATTAGCAGTGTAAAACTGAGATTTGTTTCTATGAAAACCTTAATTAGTCACATTTTTGAATTTTGAATGGTTTTCATTTTTAGCAGTATGATAATTACTATTAGGCTTATTCTCAGTTTTAGTAGGCCTCACACCTCTGAATCGCTGCTTCAGAGGGCAATCTGCAACAAGATGTCCTAATTGATTACACCTAAAACAACACCTATGCTCAACTTTTTTATCAACCGGTGTTTTAGATGTCGAGGCTTTATTACCGCCCGTTCGTCTCACATATGGTGGGACGTACGGGTTTAGTGGAGTACTCTTTTTATTCGTCTTATCTTTCTCTCCACCATTGGGTAATACCACCTCCTCTTTTGCCTTACCAGACTCGGATGACCTATCCGAATCCGATGAGACTGGACTTGGATCAGAAATTTGAACACTTGAAACAGGCGAACTTGTTTCGCCTCCACTAATATTTGGTTCTTTACAAGTTACTTTAACTGGTACTGTCTGAGCAACTTCAAAGTCAACAGATTTCTGAACACTAGGGTTAAAAGTGTAATTGTGATTATAAGGTGGTGGAACCTCATGATAACCGATTCCTCCTCTCTTAGCACAGGAACCTTGATCACTAACAAGGTGATCAAGAATAGCAGAGGAATTTCTGAACTGCTCAAGTTTTCTATTCAATTCCACCACTTTCACCTGGTGATCAGCAATCTGTTTTTCTCTATCAGCGATTAGTTTGGTTTTTTCTTCCAAAACTTCATAGCTTAGATCAATCACTTCAATTTTTTCAGCAAGTTTTGCTTTTAGACTTTTAATATCTTTTTCACAAGCTTTTATCTTTACTTTATAACTATTTTCTCTTGTTTTAGTATAGTGATGATCTTCTTTTAAAGTTTTAAACTCAGCATCCAAACTAACATACTGATCAGTTATAGTAGCTAATTGCTCAGACAAGTTTTCGCATTTAGAACAAGTAGGTTTAGAACATACCTCGGAGAGCTGGTCTTTAACATCTGCCATAAAAGCTTTTTCTTCTCCGGTAACCTTCTCATTTCCTTCAGTTTCAACCTTCGCCAAATTGGCCTGTTCGAAAGTTTCTTCAGAATGCAAGTTCCAGTTGTATTCACCATCTCCTCAGGAAATCATTGCACTATAATCTTTAGAACCCCCACTTTGCTGTGTAGACCTGCCCTGACTTCGTTCCACACGCTCATTCCTGCATTCCTTTGCAAAGTGACCGTTTTGCTGACAATTGTAGCATCTTACCTTCGTCTTGTCAAACCCTGGCCTTCCACCGACAAACTTCCTTCCGGTCTTTCTCATAAACCGCTTCACTCTTCTCACGATCATGGCCATCTGCCATTGTAGATCCATTTCTTCCAAATCATCAGCATCAATCTGGTCATAATCTTCATCCAACATAGCTGGATCAACAATCTTCCCCTGAATGTAGTTCTCATAGGAAGCAATAAAAGAAGCATAGAGACCAAACTGCTCTTCAGCAGACTTGACACTAATAGTCATCTTGGAGTAGTTGTTGCTGGGAATACTTGGAGAGCAACTACTCTTGCTTACCTGGGGTTGAGAACCACTCGATCCACCTGCTACATAGCAAACATCACCATTTGTGTTGACTGACACATGCCCCTCATGTAATGAATTTACGCCCGACTCTCCCTTCGAGTAGTAGGCAGCAGATTCAGTCTTCGATCCTGAGCTAGTGTTGACTTTAGCTCCATACATACCTGGATCTTGAACCTGATCCATAGGTGTCTCTTTTCTGACCATGTTAAGCTCAAAGGTTCTGAGCTTGTTGACTGCCGTTTCTAGATCATATGTGGGAAAGTCTTTGTCTTCCCTCATCAGCACAGTGTACATCTCCCATTTTGGTGGGAGAGCATCTAGAAGCTTCTCAACTATTTCTTCTTCTCGGTAGGAAATTGAATAGTTGCTCAATTCAGTCATCAGATGGTAATATCGAGTGATAATATCATCTAAAGATTCATTCTTCAAATACTTGAAGACTGAGAACTGGGTTTTGAGCAATTTTATCTTTGAAGCACGGATTCCTACATTCCCTTCAAATCTGTTCTCAAGAGCTTCCCAAAGCTCTCTTGCTGACGTATACTTTCTAAACGTATGAAGGATCTCTTGTGGAAGAGCCATAGTAATAGCAGCATGAGCCTTGCTCTCGGCCTCATACATCTTTTTCTCTTCTTCTTCCATTTTGCTATACTTTTTGATTTGATCACGACCTTCATACTCCATAACTGGTGGAATATAACCATCCTGGATGCATACCCACATCTTCGCATCCTGGTATTTGATATATTGTATGAACCGATCCTTCCATGCAACGAAATCGGTTCCCTTCAGCAACCTTGGGGCCTTAGTAGCTGACCCTGCTTCTACTTCCATCTTTACTAACTCAGAGATGTTAATTGACGACATCTTTCTCGAAAACAAAGAAACCCGAAAAAAAATCAAAAAATCAAAAAATTTTCTGAAAAGTACTGTAGGCGAAGTTACTGATAACTTCGCTAAGCCTTAACTTCGCCGCTGATTAACTTCGCTGAAGAACTTCGCAGATGATTAACTTCGCTTAAGGTAAGCGAACTTAGGAGGTAGGCGGAGTTGTAGAGAACTTCGCTGAGTTAGGCGAACTTGAGAAGGTAGGCGAAGTTGTGGATAACTTCGCTTAACCTTATATCTTCGCCGAAACCCTACGTATCCTGACGGCAACTTCGCCTGATGAACACGGACGTTTTTGCATATCTGAAATCTGGATTTTACGAGGTTTTTGATGGTGCAAAGGCTTGAATACGATGGTAGGAGGTAAGATTGACTCAAAAACACAGAAAACACGTCCCGCGAATAGTCGAAACGGGACGATTTCTACACCCGCGTGAATATCCCGAACCACACAATCGAGCAAATGCTCTGATACCAATTGTAGGTTCCCTGGATGGATCGCACGAGATATCTCGATCTACTCAGGTGTGGAATCCCTGCGTAGATCGTTACGAGTATAGAACACGAATCACACGAACACACGTTATATAATAACTCAAACACGTGATACGATATCACTATTACAGACACACGTTACAGCTCTCGTAACAACTCGAACAAACTAACACGAACAACTGATTCTTAACCAAACAGCCGTAACCTAGGACTATTTATACACGACAACTTCGCCTGGCATGTTCAGGCGAAGTTGTCCATAACTTCGCTTGACTAACAAGTTCGCCTAGGCGAACTTGTTAACAACTTCGCTTAAGACATATATAAAATATAATTAACATTACAGACTCGATTACAGACACTAGACTATGAACTACTGACATTATGCACCAACATTGCTGTTGTATCCAAAGAACCTAGGAGCAGCAGTTCGATGCTGCCATGTACTCTGCTTCACAGGTAGAGATGCAACTGAGGTCTGCTTCTTGCACTGCCATGACACTAATCTGCCTCCAAGAAAATGGCATCCCCCTGTTGTTGACTTCCGATTCTGATTGCACCCTCCATAGTCAGAATCTGTGTAAGCGACCAACTCCAAGTCTCCCCCTTTCGTGTACCACAATCCCAGCTTAGGTTTGCCCTTGAGATACCGCAATATCCTCTTGACTCCCTTCATGTGAGATTCCTTTGGGTTTGCCTGAAAACGAGCACAGAGACAAACTGCAAATATAATATCAGGTCTAGACGCAGTTAAATACATTAAAAAACCTATGATTGCCCGATATTGGGTGGGGTCCACGTCTGCATCACTGTCTGAATCAGCACCCAGTTTGTGGTTAACGCAAACTGGAGTATCAAATGAAGTGTTGTCCTCCATCTTGAAGCGTTTGAGAACGTCTTGGACATATTTAGTCTGATGGATGAACATCACATCCTTCTTCTGATCAACCTGCAATCCTAGAAAGAATGTTAATTCACCCATTGCACTCATTTCAAACCTCTTCTTCATGACTTCTTCAAATTCCTGACACATTGCGACTTGATGCGGCAAAGATGATGTCGTCCACGTAGACTTGAACCAGGAGAAAGTCTCCTCCTTTTCTCTTAACGAACAGTGTGCTGTCGATCTTTCCTCTTTCAAACCCATTCTCAAGCAAGTAATCAGATAAAGTTGCATACCAGGCACGAGGGGCCTGATGTAATCCGTATTGAGCTTTACTTAGTTTGTACACGTGATCGGGAAAATCTGGGTTAGGAAAACCTGGTGGCTGCTCAATGTACACAACCTCATCGACTTTACAGTTAAGAAATGCACTCTTCACGTCTAACTGGAACACCTTCATCTCATTGTGTGCAGCAAATGCCAAAAACAGTCGAATCGCTTCCAATCTTGCCACAGGAGCAAACACTTCATTGTAGTCGATCCCTTCTTGCTGATTAAAACCTTTTACAACCAGCCTCGCCTTGTTCCTGATGATTATTCTTTTTCATCTCTCTTGCATTTGAAAACCCATTTGGTGCCAATCGCATGCACATTCTTCAGTTTTGCAACCAATTTCCATACCTCCATCTTCTCAAACTGGGTTAACTCTTCTTGCATGGCTTCGACCCACGAGCTGTCCTTTAGAGCCATTTGATAATTCTTTGGTTCAATCTGGCTGATGAAGCAGGTGTACAAGCACTCGTTAATGATACCTGTTTCTTTGATGCTTGCGTAAACACAGGTGTGCTCATTCAAGCTTCGTCTTGTTTGTACACCATCAGACAGATCACCTATCACGTTCTCCAAATGGTGATATTTATGAAACCCAGTAGTCGGAACCGAACTGACTTGAAGATTATCTTCCATGTTCGAAGAGAGTTCATCAATGGGTGATTGTTGTTGAGAGTGAAAAGGATTGAAGAATTAGTCTTCTGTAGAGGCAGCAGGGGTATCAACAGCACTTGACGAGGAAGTTTGACCTTCGTCATACTGCGGTCGTTGCACAAAATTTTCTTCCTCATCATAAAGAATCTGCGTAGCAATTTTCTCATCAACTTCTGCACAATCCAAGTAAGGCATATTAAAAGATTTAAAAAGCTTATCATAGTCGAAAGCCTCAGCGGGTCCCGTGCTTGGTTTTGGTGATTTGTAACTTGTGATGTCAGTGTTACACATAACCTTAACCTTGCTGGTCAATAGATTAATGACTCGTCTGTTGGGTGTCCCAACAACATATCCGACTAAAATACCTTCGTCGGCTTTCTCACCAAATTTTGAGTTCGTCTTTAATATCGAACACGGGGACCCGAATGGTTCGAGACCATTCAAGTTAGGCTTTCTACCATGCATAAGTTCATAACATGTTTTGTTCAATATTTTAACAGTTAAAACTCGATTAAGGATATAACAGGCTGTTGCAACAGCTTCAGCCCAGAACACCACAGGAAGTTTAGCATCAGCCAGCATGGTTATGGCTCCTCTAATTAGCGTCCTGTTCTTCCTCTCAGCCACCCCATTTTGTTGCGGAGTATACGGGGCGCTGTACTGGTGGTCTATCCCTTTCTGTAAGCAAAACATCTCCATCTGATAGTTTTTGAACTTTGTCCCATTATCACTCCTGATGTACTTGACCTTTCTCCCCACAATATTCTCAACCTTGGTAATCAAGTTAATTACCAACTGAACCGTCTCATCTTTTGTCTTTAGAAAGTATACCCAAGAATATCAAGAGTAATCATCAGTTATTACCAAGCAGTATGATGTTCCACCTAGACTCTTTACATTCACGGGGCCGAAGAGATCCATGTGAAGTAGGTCTAGGGTACTGACTATTGAATTAACCTTCTTGGTGTGATGAGATTTCTTGTGTTGCTTTCCCTTCTTGCACGATAGGCATTGGTCTTCAAAGTTGAAATTCTTCAAGGGAACACCAAGCACCAGCCCATTCTTGACAATGTAGTTCATTTTTCGAAGATGTATATGCCCCATTCTTCGATGCCATAGCTCGGACTCCGATTCAGTTGCTTTTGACAGAAGACATGATTCTTCTGTTGCCATCTCAGTCGACCTCATATCCATTACGTATGTATTCTTTTCCCTTGGAGCCTTCATCACTATCCATGTCTCTGGTATCTTGAAACCAGGATACAGTACAATCGCTTCATTTTTGGTAAAGTGCACTGTGTAATCTTTGTCACAGATCTGAGACACACTCAGCAAATTATGCTTCAGCTCTTCAACAAAATTCACCTTTTCTAACTTCATTTTACCATTAGTCACTGACCCAATTCCAGTAATTCTACCACCACTCTCTCCAGCAAAACTTACTCTACCTCCCTGAACAGGTTTCCATTCGTGTAACAAATTCTTGTTACCAGTCATGTGCCGGGAACAGCCGCTATCCACAACCCTTAGATTGTTTGCAGCCCTGTTCAACTGTTCCTGCACGATTAAATCAAAGGATTAAAATCCGGAGACCCAAGACCTATTGGTCTTGGGTCGATTAAATCTGTTAAAAGGCATCCTGTACTTTGGCTGTCCAAAGTTAGTTTAAGAATGATTTCTGTAAGTCCTAAAAGGATACCTTCTTGTAGATTGACTATGAGGCCATCCAAACCTTCATGAATTAAATGAGTTAAAACCAGTGGTTTGATTGTTAACAGGGAAAAATTGAGATTGACATCTTTGAAATCTTGGTTTAGTCCAATCTCTGAACATTGGTGAGTTTGCATTCTTACCATTATAATAATCATTGTTCGGTTTATTCTCAGTTTTCGGAAGCCTCATACCTCTTAATCTCTGATTTAGAGGACAATCAGCAATCAGGTGTCCTATTTGATTGCATCTGAAACAACTCCTGTGTTCAACTTTCGTCTCAACAGTTGTTTCTGATGTTGAGGTTGCATTACTACCCGTTTGTCTAACATATGATGGGACATACGGGTTTAGAGGGGAATTCATTTCAGTAGGCTTATATTCCTCCCCACGTCTTAGTAACACTACCTCTTCTTTTGTCTCACTAGATTCGGATGTCTTGTCCGAATTTGATGAGACAGAACTTGGAACAGAAATCTTAACACTCGAAACAGGCTTAGTCGTATCTTTTTCACTCAATTCAGGTTTTTTAATTGAAACTTTGACAGGAACTGTCTGACTAATCTCAACATCAACAGATTTCTGATTACTAGGATCATATGTATAGTTATGATTATAAGGTGGTGGAACTTCAGAATATCCAATTCCTCCCTTTTTAACTGGGGAACGTTGATCACTTACGAGGTGATCAAGCATCACAGAGGAATTTCTAAACTGCTCAAGTTTTCTGTTTAGTTCCACCACCTTCACCTGGTAGTCAGCTATATGTTTATCCCTTTCTGCAATTTGTTTGGTTTTCTCTTCTAACACTTCATAGCTAAGATCAATTACTTGTATTTTTTCAGCAAGACTTGCTTTAAGACTTCTAATATCTTTTTCACTAGCCTTAATCTTTACTGAATAACTATTTTCTCTAGTTTTAGTGTAAAGATGATCTTCTTTTAACGTTTTAAATTGAGTGTCCAAACTAACAAACTGATCAGTTAATGTTTTCAATTGCTCAGACAGATTTTCACATTGCATACAAGGGAGTTCAGAACTTACCTCTGAGAGCTGATCATTCACCTCTGCCATATAAGCTTGATCTTCTCTAGTCTCTCTGTAGCTTCCTTCAGTTTCGATGTTAACCAATTTGGCCTGTTCGAACACTTCCTCAACTTGCAGATTCCAATTGTATCCCCCGTTCTGTCTGGATACCATCGCCCTATTCTCATTACTTCCCCATTCGGTTGTGTTGACCTGTTCTGACTACGTTCTACTCTTTCATTTGTGCATTCTTTAGCAAAGTGGCCATTCTGTTGACAGTTATAACACCGAACCTTTGACTTATCAAACCCTGGTTTTTCACCAACAAACTTTCTACCATTTTCTTCATAAACCTTTAAACTCTTCTTACTATCATCGCCATCTGCCACTGCAGATCCATCTCTTCCAGATCATCAGCATCGATCTGATCATAGTCTTCGTCTAAAGTTGCAGGGTCAACAATTTTACCTTTGATGTAATTTTCGTAAGAAGCAATGAAAGATGCATAGAGAGCAAACTGCTGTTCAGCAGATTTAACACTCATGGGCATCTGAGAGTAGTTGTTGTTCTGAACATTTGAGGAAAAACTACCAGTTGTTGCTTGAGGTTTAGAAGAATTTGTTCCACCAGCTACGAAACACACTTCACCATCCATGTTGAGAGTTACATGACCATCATGAGTTGAGTTAGAGCTCGAGTCTTCCTTTGAGTAGTAAGCAGATGATTCTGACTTTGAACTTGAACTTGAAGTAACTTTCGCACCATACATTCCCGGATCCTGAACCTGATCAGTTGGTGTCTCTTTTCGAACCATGTTAAGTTCAAAAGTTCGTAGTTTATTGACTGCTGTTTCCAAGTCGATGTTTGCAAACTCTTTATCTTCTCTCATCAAGACAGGGTACATTTCCCATTTCGGTGGGAGAGCATCAAGAAGTTTTTCTACGATCTCTTCTTCTTTATAGTCAATCGAATAGTTTCTGAGTTCGGTCATCAAGTGGTAATACCTTGTGATGATATCATCAAGTGACTCATTCTTCAAATACTTGAACACCGAGAATTGGGTTTTGAGTAGCTTAATCTTGGATGCACGTATCCCCACATTACCTTCATATCGATTTTCAAGCGCTTCCCATAGCTCTCTGGCGGTTTTGTATTTCCTGAAGGTGTGAAGAATCTCTTGTGGAAGAGCCATTGTTATCGCAGCATGAGCTTTGCTTTCTGCTTCATACATCTTCTTTTCTTCCTCTTCCATCTTATTGTACTTCTTAATTTGTTCACGACCCTCAAACATAGCTGTTGGTGGAATGTATCCATCTTGAATGCACACCCACATCTTAGCATCTTGATATTTAACATATTGTTCAAACCGATCTTTCCAAGCAACGAAATCGGTACCCTTAAGCATTTTCGGAGCTTTAGTAGCTGAACCTGCTTCCACCTCCATCTTCACCAGTTCCGTAATGTTTATAGAAGTCATCTTTGAAAGAAATACGAAACGAAAACACAAAGAAACCCAAATTTTTTTTTTTAATTATTCTGAACAGTACCAGTAGGCGAAGTTATATTTAACTTCGCTTAAGTCTTAACTTCGCTTTCTTCTTAACTTCGCCTGATGTTAACTTCGCTTGGAGACAACTTCGCTTAAGTTAAGCGAAGTTGTGAGGTAGGCGAAGTTAATGATAACTTCGCTTAAACTTATATCTTCGCCTAAACTTATATCTTCGCCTAAACCCAACAAACAGTGGCGGCAACTTCGCCTGATGAACACAACGTTTTTGCAGGTTTGATTTTAACGTATTGCGATGTATTCGAAGGTGTAATGGGTTGTTTTTGATGGAGGAAGGTGAGTAGGACACAATTACTCGGTATTTCAACGTAAACTTTTCCCGCGAATAGTCGAACGGAACGATTTCTACACCCGTGTGATAATCCCGAACCACACAATCACGAGCAAATGCTCTGATACCAATTGTAGGTTCCCAGTCGGATCTACACGGAAATATCTCGTTCTACGTAGGTGCGGAATCCCTACGTAAGACGATACGAGAGTAGAAGCGATATACATTAAAACACAAGCTAAACACGTTACAATCCCCAAAAGACACGTTGTATTGCAACTAATAACACGTGATATTCAATCACCAATTACACGTACTAGAATCGTTACTTACAAAACAAGCCGTAACCTAGCTTATATGGTTATCGACAACTTCGCCTAACATACTAGGCGAAGTTGTTGATAACTTCGCTTGTTCCACAAGTTCGCTTACAAGAGGCGAACTTGTGAGACAAGTTAACTAAACATCAATACAAATCATACAAACACGATTACAGACACTAGATACTGAACTACTGACATCATTCACCAACAATAATCATCTCTTACTCGTCGGATTTCGAAAGCTCCTTTTTACGATTTTTAAAACACTTTAAAACGCTTAAAACGCATCGAAAACGACCCGAAACGACTCACGAAGCAAACCGGACTAGGCCACCCCACCCCTGACCACGCCGCCCCACGCGGCCAAGGGTAGGAGGCCAGTCGCGCGGCGCCTAGCACGTGCTGCAGATTCCATCCGTTTTTCTTGTTTGTTTATACCTTGTTTGACCACTTTAACATAATCATTTTCATGCAAACCTCAAAAGAAAACCTTCATAACCAAACCCTCACTCCTTCCCTATATAAACAAGCTCATCCTCTTCATTTTACTCTTGCTCATTCATCTCTTTTCTCTCCCAAAAAAAGAACATATCTTCAAGGTTTCTTAATAATCAAACAACAACCATTCTTTAATCTTGTTTTGTTACTTACTAATTGAAGCTTGTGGTACAACATATATATAATATGCACCCCTTGTTTCATCCGGCTTTCACCTTCTCCGGCCATGGTCGGTTGGGGTGATATGCTAGAAGGCAAGG
The DNA here is from genome assembly GCF_021521415.1 of Bidens hawaiensis. NCBI lineage: Eukaryota > Viridiplantae > Streptophyta > Magnoliopsida > Asterales > Asteraceae > Bidens > Bidens hawaiensis. Next base: position 21,326 of record NW_027505295.1, on the reverse strand, counting down.
CTACATGGAGGACTCATTATAGTCCTTGATTATACTATTTTCCTTTAATGCTTTACTAGTCTTGTTTATATTGTAAGTAGTTTAGTTTCTAATTCATGTTTAAAGGGTTCAATGGTATTGGGTATGAAGTCACTAGCCTCGGTTTTATCCCGAGTTGATAACCGAACCAAAACCGAACTCTTGTTTACTAGTTTTTTTTAAATAGTTAAATAAACATGTTTATGTAAGATTGGAATATTATAACTTCAAAAATCATTTTTATAGTCCTATGGTATTTGGGTATGTGGCAACCATCCTCGGTATCATTCCGAGTCAAGGACCGAACCAAAACCGAACTAAGCCGAGTTCACTCGCTTAGGACACACAAGTGTGTTTTTGGCCACCGAAACTCATCTTTTCTTCAAGAAGGTATTTTAAACTAATTTTAAGTTATTTTATCAACATACTTGGTGTTTCGGAATCCAACTTGATCTTATAACAAGTTTGGACCGGTGAAACCATATACTCACTTAACGGACGTTAAGGTTCTTCACAATAGAACTATATACTTGGTTAAGTCTTTTGATTTTTGTTGAGTTATCTCATAATATTTATCACTTTGGAAAGTTGACCATGAGTTTAGTTAATTATCTAGACTCAAAATGACAAATCCAAACACTCGATTAAAACCTCGCTTTGGTATTTATATAATTTTGGGTCTTGTAATAGTGCATTATAACCCACGTAATTACTTGACATAGGTTGAGTAATATTTATGAATGGAATACCAAGACCCGGTTTCGAGTAAACTTATTTCTTTAGAATATGTCTTTAATTTCTCAAATATTTACATTTTAAACCATAAACTTCATTTATTTACTTTACTTGTCATATTTTACTTTAAACCCTTTCAAGACTACCTACTAACCTAAGACCCGTTTAATTTAGGTCTTGCTCGTTAAACCGATCTCCAATTATTCACGAATCAATCTTTCAAGTTACTTAGTTAACGTGAGTACATTTCATCCCCCGTTTTCACTTTTATTTTTTGGGGGTAACATGCATACTTATTCAAAACAAGAATGATTTATTTTACTCGTTTCTCAAACCACAAACTTTAGGGTGTATGATACTTAGAATACTTGCTCTATTGTGTGTTATATGTCTCTTATGCATTACGTGCATGAGTGTTTATTTTTATGTTGTTGTTGAGCCTCAATAAGTATTATCATACGCTCCCCTAACTACTTAGCCTTGTGCAAGTAGAATAGGGCCTCATTATCCAAGTATGTCGGTTGTTACCGATTAGAAAGGATCCTCATTTACATATGTTTTATATACCACAATTGATGTTTTTATTTATAGTCTCATATACGTTTATGTATTTTACTCATATTATATATACTCAAATCTATGAAATTTCTCACCAACATACGTGTTGACAAATATTATTTTATGCATTGTTACAAGTTTGATTATTACTTGACTTGGAGATTGAAGACGTCATTCTATTTGATACCGCTCGGTTATTAGAAGAATGAACAATATCTACGATGCAATTTTGGAAGCGATTAATGGCTCGATAGACTCATGAATAATCAAAAGACGATAAAATGAACCAAAGGTTCAAAGAACAAAGTTCTATTCAATTAAAATTCAATCAAAAACTAATTAACAAAGAACCCTGTCACCCTATTTATAATAAAAGGAAAGGAGATAAACATGGAAAAGAGATAAACGTAAAATAATCAAAGATAAACTAATAATAAAAAAATATTCTCGATGCTCCTGCAGCATACTCCCAGTCTTCGAAAAAAACTTGTCCTCGAGTTTTGTCTTTAGACCAAAGCCTCCTGGGTCGAAAGGAACATCAATACGGTTCATATCTATTATAACCATGACCCGCCCAAACCGTTTAACTTTACGGATCGACTCACCCGTTATCTCACCCGATTCTAAACCCGTACCGCCTAGGTCTATCGGGTTTCCGGTTCTCTCCACCTCCTTCTCCCCGTCTTCGGAAAAGACTCGTCCTCGAGTCTTGAGAACGTCGAAAAAATAATTGACAACCTGAGATAAAAGACCGACTCCTTTGTTCTTGTTACTAGACAGCTTGAAAATCTTTAAAAACAAACTTGAAAACTTCAAAGGCAAGTCATCAGGTTCAAAAGGAAAATCAACCTGATTTTTATTCAGTTTCATCAAGACCCGTCTAATTAGTTCAACTGCACACATCGTCTGGCCCGGTTCAGGACCCGTACCACCTGGGTCAAAGGGAACATTCACCTGATTACTTTTCATCTGAACTCCTGATAAAATAGCCCTACTAGTCAAACCCATCATAATCTTCTTGGCATTTTGATTAGACCCCCTCATTTGTATTTTCGAAATTACTGGCTCTTTACTTGTATAGCCATCAAAATTATGGGAAAGTTTATTATTAGCAATGAAGCATTTTCCATCAAATTGATATTCATCTCTAAATTGAATTCCCACATTCGTAGGATTTAATGGAGAATATTTTATGCAATCTATAATATTTAAATTATTAGCATTATTATCGGTAAGTGTACCCGTAATTTTAGCAACTTTCCTCTTGTCATCAATTTGAAAATTTGACTTCATGCCATATCCCATATTTTGCGACAAATTGATTGGACATTCCAAAACCCATTCCACACCCCTAGTAACCACCGGATCACCACCAGTAATTCCAGTTACACCACAAGAGACAACAAAATCACCACCAAGAAACACCATAGATTCTTCTTCCTCTCCATACTTGTCATATATGGGCTGAGATGAATAGATAAAATCATCACCGTAATGATGCTCCTCCCCAGTTGAGTCATCTTCAAGGAAATCAATCCCGTCATCATATAAAATGGGATCTACCGATGAACAATACTGGTTTATTGGTACGTAGAACCAGGGTTGGTGAAGGCCAAACGAATGCAGCTCTCCGTCGCCACCTTCGTCCCAGACGACGGTGCTCAACTTGGTTTCCGCTTAGCGCATCTCCCATTGTAACTTGAGATCGCGCACTCGTATTCAGAGTCTTTTGATCTCTTCAAGATCCTGGACTCGTTGTCGGAGTTGTTTAATCTCTTCAAGATCGCGGACTCGTTGTGGGAGTCGTTCGATCTTAAGATCCCGCGGGTCGGGATAGAATCCACCGCTGCCTCGGTCGGCGACTCTGCGAGTAGGACGTCGATCTTCTCCACGAGCACATGAATGGAAAACACCCATGTCGTTGCCTCTGTCGGCGAATCTACGAGCAAACAAGTATTTACCTTCATGTCAAACCATTTGAGAACCAAAAACTCTGATACCAACTGATGCAGTTTTGGAAGCAATCAATGGCTCGAGAGACTCATGATTAATCAAAAGACGATAAAACGAACCATAGGTTCAAAGAACAAAGTTCTATTCAATTAAAATTCAATCAAAAATTAATTAACAAAGAACCCTGGCACCCTATTTATAATAAAAAGAAAGAAGACAAACATGGAAAAGAGATAAACGTAAAATAATCAAAGATAAACTAATAATAAAAAAAGAATCTCGATGCTCCTGCATCAATCTATTTTTTATATTTTTGTGTTTATTTGTATGAACAATATGTGTTACTTTGGTGATTGAATGAAATTAATGAGTTGATTAAATATTGTCACTTTAATAGTGTCTTGTGTTCTTGAGCAATCCGTTGCACCCCGGCACGTTCCGCTGCCTTTGGTCGGGGTGTGCAGTCCAGGCATTGGAAGCCCAGCTGGCTGCAGTCCAGGCCAGGCCAACCAGGAGAAGTTCCAAGAGGTGAGATTTTCTCTTATTGGTTCCTTTCCATTTTTGTGTTTAATAATTATCCTGATCTATGTAGTATTGTTGTTAGTTGGAAACTAGTTTGAACCTTGACCGGAAGCGCTAGAGGGTTTAAAGCGAGAAGTCTAAGATGTCACACCCCGACCAAAGGCGGCGGAACATGCCGGAGTGCAACGGATTGCTCAAGAACACAAGACACTATTAATGACAATATTTAATCAACTCATTAATTTCATTCAATCACCAAAGTAACACATATTGTTCATACAAATAAACACCAAAATGTAAGAAATAGATATTGTTCATTCTTCTAATAACCTAGCAGTATCAAATAGAATGGCGTCTTCAATCTCCAAGTCAAGTAATAATCAAACTTGTAACAATGCATAAAATAATATTTGTCAACACGTATGTTGGTGAGAAATTTCATAGATTTGAGTAAATACAATATGAGCGAAATCCTCAAACGTATATGAGACTATAAATAAAAACATCAATTGTGGTATATAAAATATATGTTAATGAGGATCCTTTCTAATCGGTAACAACCGACATACTTGATTAATGAGGCCCTATTCTACTAGCACAAGGCTAAGTAGTTAGGGGAGCGTATGATCATACATATTGAGGCTCAACAACAACATAAAAATAAACACCCTTGCACGTAAAACATATGAGACATATAACACACAATAGAGCAAGTATTCTAAGTATCATACACCCTAAAGTTTGTGGTTTGAGAAATGAGTAAAATAAATCATTCTTGTTTTGAATAAGTATGCATGTTACCCCCAAAATATAAAAGTAAACGGGGGATGAAATGTACTCACGTTAACTAAGTAACTTGAAAGATTGATTCGTGAATAATTGGAGATCGGTTTAACGAGCAAGACCTGGATTAAATGGGTCTTAGGTTAGTAGGTAGTCTTGAAAGGGTTTAAAGTAATATATGACAAGTAAAGTAAATAAATGAAGTTTATGGTTTAAAAATGTAAATATTTAGGAAATTAAAGACATGTTCTAAAAAGTAAGTTTACTCGAAACCGGGTCTTGGTATTTCATTCATAAATATTACTCAACCTATGTTAAGTAACTTATGTGGGTTATAATGCCCTATTGCAAGACCCTTGGTTATATAAATACCAAACAAGGTTTTAATCGAGTGTTCGGTTTGTCAATTTGGGTCTAGATAATTAACTAAACTCAAAGTCAACTTTACAAAATGTTATGAGATAACTCAATAAAAATTAAAAGACTTAACCAAGTCTATAGTTCTATTGTCAAGAACCTTAACGTCCGTTAGGCGAGTATTTGGTTTCACCGGTCCAAACTTGTTATAAGATCAAGTTAGATTCCGACACACCAAGTATGTTAATAAAATAACTTAAAGTTAGTTTAAAATACATTCTTAAAGAAAAGATGAGTTTTGGTGGCCAAAAATACACTTGTGTGTCTTATGCGAGTGAACTCGGTTTAGTTTGGTTTTGGTTCGGTCCTTGACTCGGAGTGCTACCGAGGATGGTTGCCACATACCCAAATACCATAGAACTATAAAAATTATTTTAGAAGTTATAATATTCAAATCTTACATAAACATGTTTATTTAACTATTTCAAACAAAACTAGTAAACAAAACTATTTAAAACAAAACTAGTAAACAAATCTAGTAAACAAGAGTCCGGTCTTGGTTCGGTCTTGATTAGGTTCTAATCTCAGGATAAAACCGAGACTAGTAACTTCATACCCAATACCATGGAACTGTTTAAACATGAGTTAGAAAGCTAAACTACTTACAATATAAACAAGACTAGTAAAGCATTAAAGGAAAATAGTATAATCAAGAACTACAATGAGTCCTCCATGAAGCCTTGCCTTGTAGCATATCACCTCCACCGACCATGTCCGGAGAAGGTGAAAGCCGAAGGAAACAATGGGTGCATATTATAGATATGTTGTACCACAAGATTCAATTAGTAAGTAACAAAACAAAAATTAAAGAAGGTTGTTACTTGATTATTATGAACATTGAAGGTTAGGAATGGTGTTCTTTGTTTGAGAAAGAAAGAAGATGAAATGAGCAAGAGAAACTAAAAGGGATAAGCTTGTATATATAGGGTAGTAGTCAAAGTTGTTTTCCATGGTTTATATCAATACTTGCATGTGTTTAAAAAATAGGTTTAAACAAGTCAAATAATACAAACATGTAGCAAAATCCAAAAAGTAAGAGATGATCATGTAACATAAAAACTCATTATTTTATATTATTGAAAGATTCGGTTTACAAACCGGGTCGGGTTTTGATACAAATACAAATACAAAAAGGACCGAAAATGACGAATGTTACAGTCTTCCCTACTTTAGGAAATTTCGTCACGAAATTAAGAAGAATCCGTAATAAATAAGTGTGTGTACTTTTCCTTCATCTCGTCTTCTCGTTCCCAAGTAAATTCAGCGCCACGCCGTGATTCCCAACAGACGTGAACTAAACGAATGCGGCTACGTTTGGTTCGTTTCTTATTGCGGTCCACGATTTCAACGGGTTTTTCGATCATTTGAAAGGTTTCATCGATACGTAATTCGTCGAGAGGTATGTAAACATTACCTTCGGCTAAGCACTTTTTAAGGTTTGAGACATGAAAGGTTGATAGAACACCGGTAAGTTCTTGCGTCAAATCGAGCTTATAAGCCACTTTTCCAATCCTTTCGAGGATTTTGAATGGGCCTACAAAACGGGGTGCTAGTTTTCCTTTCTTTCCAAAACGGACTATCCCCTTCCAAGGGGATACTTTATGAAGGACAAAGTCGCCAACATTAAACTCGAGAGGTTTTCGTCGTTTGTCGGCATAGCTATTTTGGCGACTTCTAGCAGAGAGGAGATTTTTGCGGATTTGATCGATACGATCGGTAGTGTCTTGAACCATCTCGGGACCGGTGATTTGGACTTCACCAATCTCGTTCCAACAAATCGGAGAACGACACTTACGACCATAAAGAGCTTGGAAAGGATCCATATCAATGCTAGAATGATAGCTATTATTGTATGCATCAAAGTCTAGAACACAAGATCGAAGCATATCCTCTAGGGTTTGGATTGTACGCTCGGATTGGCCATATCGAGGCGAGTGCCCAAAGCTTCTTGAAGCGATTTTCCAAAAACGGGAGGTGAAACGAGCATCACGATCAGAAATAATGGTCAACGGAATACCATGGCGGCATACAATTTCAAAAACATAGATTTGAGTTGTTCAACAGAGTACTTCTCGCGGATCGGGATGAAGTGAGCCGATTTGGTTAATCGATCAACGATGACCCAAATGCTATCATTTTTCTTTTGAGTGGGGGGGGGGGGGAAATTTGGTGATAAAGTCTATAGCGATGTCCTCCCATTTCCAAACGGGGATAGGAGGTTGCTCGAGTAAACCAAAAGGTTTTTGATGTTCGGCTTTAACCTTTGAGCAAGTAAGACATTTCGAGACATAAAGTGCTACCTCCCTTTTTCATACCCGGCCACCAATAAATAGATCAAAAATCGAAGTACATCTTATCCGTACCGCGATGTACGGAATATCGCTACATATGAACTTCATCGAGAATGAAAGTACGAAGTTCATCATGATCGGGAACCCACAAACGATTAAGGAAGTAAAGCAAGCCATCGGGTTTGGTTTCGAGTTGAAGTTCGGCTCCACATGACATTTCATAATACATATTGCCTTCATCAATGGAGGTGCATTGGGCTCGATAGATGTGGTCTTGGAGATCGGTTTGGATGATGATGCTATGAAGCAGAACGGATTTGACATTAACCTTACGACTAAGGGCATCGGCTACAACATTCGCTTTACCGGGGTAGTAGCGAATTTCGCAATCGTAATCACTAAGTAATTAGGCCCATCGACGTTGTCTCATGTTGAGATCTTTTTGGTTAAAGATGTGTTGTAGACTTTTATGATCAGTGAATACAACACATTTTATGCCATAAAGATAATGTCTCTAGATTTTGAGAGCGAAAACGATGGCACCAATTTCGAGATCATGAGTCATGTAATTCTTTTCGTGAACCTTCAGTTGCCTTGTGGCATATGCGATAACTTGACCTTGTTGCATGAGAACGCAACTGAGACCTTGGTTGGATGCGTCGCAAAATTCCACAAAGTCGTCGTTTCCATCGGGAAGGGTTAGAACGAGAGCGTTTCAAAGCATATGCTTTGGAGTTTGGAAAGCTTCTTCTTGTTTCGGTCCCCATTTATAAGGTTTTCCTTTATGAGTTAGTGTGGTGAGGGGTAACGCGATTTTAGAGAAGTTTAGAATGAATCGCCGATAATACCCAGCCAAACTAAGGAAAGATCGGATTTCCTTGGGTGTGGATGGAATTTTCCAATCTTTTACAGCCTCGATTTTTGCGGGATCAACATGAATACTTTTATCGTTGACGACGTGACCCAAAAATTGAACTTCTTTTAACCAAAATTCACATTTGGAGAACTTGGCATAAAGTTGTTCTTTCTTAGGAGATCGAGAATGGAACGTAAATGATGCTCATGTTCGGCTTGGGTCTTGGAGAAGATAAGAATGTCATCGATAAAAACAATTAGGAATTTGTCCAAGAATGATTTTCAAACGCGGTTCATGAGGTCCATGAATACCGCGGGTGCATTGGTTAGTCCAAAACGCATAACCAAGAATTCGTAATGTCCATACCGAGTACCAAAAGCGGTTTTAAGAATGTTGTCTTCATTAACACGCAATTGATGATAACCTGATCGAAGATAGATTTTGGTAAAGCAAGTTGCGCCTTGAAGTTGATCGAAGAGGTCGTCGATGCGAGGCAAAGGGTAACGATTTTTAATGGTGAGTTTATTGAGCTCACGGTAATCGATACACATGCGAAACGAGCCATCTTTCTTTTTCACGAAGAGGACGGGAGCGCACCAAGGAGAAGAGATTGCACGGATAAAGCCCTTATCAGAGAGTTCTTGAAGTTGGTTCGATAACTCTTGCAATCCCGAAGGAGCTAAACGGTAAGGATCCTTGGCTACGGGAGTCGCGTCGGGCACAAGGTCGATTCAAAATTCAACAGGACGAATGGGTGGAAGACCCGAGACGTCTTCGGGAAAAACGCCGGGAAATTCACAAACAACGGGAATGTCTTGAATTTTCTTTTCTTTGGGATCTTTCACCACCGCTTGGGCTAGGAATAGAACGTACTTTTGGTGCAAATACTTACGAGATTGAGAGCGAGACATGAGGTTGAGTTTCTTGGGGATCGTTTTGCCAAAGACCTTGAGAATTTTGCCATTGACGAGCGGGATACGAATGAATTTGTCATAAAAAACGACTTCAGCACGGTGCAAAGCTAACCAATCCATGCCTACTATGAAATCAAAGCTTCCCATATGCATCGGGATGAGGTCGATCGAGAACTCGTGCTTGCAAAGAGTGAGGATACAATCGCAAATGACTGAATCGATTATGATGGAACTACCATTGGCGACTTCGACGGAAAAAGGGCGAGAAAGTTTAGTGCGGGATACGCCAAGAATATATTCAAATTTAAAAGAAACAAAACTCCTATCAGCTCCGGTATCAAATAAAATTGAAGCTAAATGCTTATTTACTAAAAACGTACCTTTCACCACATCGTGGCAACTTGAGCTTGGTTGGCATTCATCATAAAGGCACGCCCTTGGTTGACTAGTTGAGCTGGAGGAGGAGGGAGAGCTTGCATGGCTTGGAGCGGTTGAGCGGGAGGAGCCAAGAGTTGCGAGATTTGGGGTTGATAGGTTTGAACTTGGTAGGCTTGGGTTTGGTAGTATGGTGTGGGTATGATTTGAGATTGGTTAACAAAAGCAAGTTGGGGACAAGCATTGCGGAAATGATTTGGGTCTCCACAATTGAAAGAAGCTCTAGGTTGAGAAGGAGGGTTTTGAACAAAAGGAGCGGGACGATTTTGGTTGGATGGGGCAAACCTTGGTGGAGCGGGTTGCCCACGAGAGGCTTCTCGACACACGTTGTTAGTTTGACCATAGCGGTTACACTTTGTGCAGTGGCGGAAAGTGGAGTGGGAGGTACGATGACGTTGACAAGTGTTACATAATGGGTGCGGGCCGGAATACGGTTTTTGGTTTTGGGGTGCTTGGGAATGAGATTGAGGCTATGACGGGTGGGTGACAGCATAGTTTCGGTAATTTGGTTTGGCTTTCTTCTTGGTGTGGTGGGTGGAATTGGAGTAGTTTATGGATTGGGGTTGAGAGTCAACTTTGGTGAGGGTGGATGGTTCGGGTGTACTCTTGTCATTGGTTTTCTTGGAGTTTTTGATGGTGAGGGTACCGGCTTTGACATGTTTTTCTGAAAGAGCACTGGCTAAGGTAATGGCATCATGAAGGTTTTGTGGTTTGCTACTCATCACCAAGTCGCGGATTTGCAATAGCCCTTTCGAGGGGAGTGACCAAGTGGGGAACCAAGAGGCTAAACTCGTGAAAGCGGTTGGAGTAGGTGGAATTGTCACCTCTCTCTTGCTTAAGTTCCCAAAATTCGGATTCGAGTTTTTGAAGTTCATGTTTTGGGCAAAACTTTTTCATCATGACTTCTTTTAGCTTGGTCCACGAGTAGGCCATAGCCACTTCCGCCCCACGGGTGAAAATCTCGCTATTCCACCAACTGCGTGCGGTATCCTCGAACATGCTAGAGGCATACGTGGTCTTTTTGAGTTCGGGGCACTCACAAAGAGTAAACACACTTTCCATTTTCTCGAACCATCGCAACAAGGTAGTGGCACAGTTCGTGCCAAAAAATTGAGATGGGTTGGCACTGGTGAAATTTTTCAAAGCGAAAGGTGCGGGGTTGGGTGTGGTTTGAGTAACTGTCACACCCTCAAAATCCACTAACGAAGTTTAACCGTCAGAGGGTGTGAACTAACAGGATCGGATTCATTAGTTATAATCAAACCATAAAACAAAGTTTTCAAACCACGAAAACGTTTACGAGTAATTAAATGCGGAAGCGTAAAAACCATGAAATAAATGTTGCGTCACGCAGGACGACTTAAACCAAATGACAACAGTTTTAAAAAAAATAGTTTGCATAACAAAAGCGTTTCAAGCAATGCATGATCCTATACCGCGCGCCCGCCTCGGCTACCTGAGAATAACATACTAAAAGTGTCAACACGGGGTTGGTGAGTTCACAAGTTTATATAAAATAAAGCGTTTAGCGTTTGCGTTTAGCGTTTTGCGTTTCAGCGTTTTGCGTTACCAGATAGTGTTATGTCAATTATATATCTATAGGTAGCTAGCCTATAAAACAAGTATTACTAAGTGTTCGACACCGAAGCTGACTGTTTATCATTTGCCTTGCCACCAGGTCTATCCCGACCATGGTATGTGTTTAGCCAAGATTACACCCACTCGACCTCCAGTCGAGTTTAGCGTTGGGTGGGGTTTGTCAAACCCAGTAGTACTACTCAACAATGACTCGCTATTATCCAATATTAAACGGTTCGATGTGAATGAAGGACTTTAGTTATTGCGTTTGCCACTTAGTCTTTACAAGTGATATATAATCTATATTAACAAAATCTTAAATGCGTTTTCGGAGTATGTTATCTCTCCAAGTGAAAAGCGTTTGAAAACAGTTTAAAATGGGTAAGTGAACTCACTGCTTGCGAAGTATTTCCCAAAATAAATCACCAAGTGATGCGTGTCACAGAAAAACTCTCTCTAGCGTTCTAAAACAACAAAGAGATTTTTTCTAAGTGTCGGAAATATTATCGAGTCTCTAGACTCGGCACATAATACATATGCACACAATATATTTCGTGTTTCGTTTGTGAATCGTGTGTGACTTTAACAAGTACATCTGTGATACGCTGCATGTGTGAGCAATTATTTACGTGTCATGTATTAATAACGTACATCACTAGCAATTACTCCCCGTAAGGGCAATTTGGTCAAAACACGACAACTATTTAGCAAGTATTCCCCGCAGGGGCAATTTGGTCAAAACATAACAATTAACTAGCAATTATCATGTTTCATGCATTTTCACAAAATTCAGCAGCTAGTTTCACCGAGACAGAAATTCTACTTGAAAGATTGTACTATTCCACCGATCATAGAATCTCAATTAATTTACCAAAAATCATCACAAAAGCATGCATGTGTTAGGTTTCGAGAACATATTTTATTTTATTTTTATTCCACATAGATTTCTCATAATGATCAAAACATTACAGCAAACTCATAACAGTCAAATTCATGCGCAACAGAATGTTATTTGAAATTCCCGTTAATATAAAAATCCAACAAATGCAAGACCACTTGGGTTAGGTTCCTAACTCAACAAGTCAACTTCCAGAAGTCGAACCAACCCAATTGGTCTCGTAGTTCATGAGATATAATATTTACAAAACAACCTAACAGCAGGTCTAACAACTCAGCTTTGCACAACGTTTTTGTAAAATCATAAAGGTTAACTTTTACACGTCCAAAAATTGCAAATTTATATTCTTTAGAAACTAGACTCAACCTAGTTTACGGTAGTATCAATAATCTCAACCAATTTTCACATTTACACCCCGATACAGTCAATTGAACATCAACAACACAATCTGTCTAGAAACTGTTTGCAACAAAACTCAACATATTAACCATCTATAGACCACAATTCATTCATATAACATTCTAGACCCCATAACCACTATCCATGCATATCAATTACACCATTCATACATGGTTAGGGTTTTATTTGATCTCAAAATCAAAGACACAACAATTAACATGTAACAATATCAATTCTAGTCATCAAATCATCATCAATACATCATCAAATCAAAATAAAACCTATGAACACATATACATATGAAAAATCGGACCTAGGGTTTATAATTAACCCATTCAAAATCAAGATTAAGCATAGAGGATGCATAGGATAAATGTTTATACCTTCCTAGCACCTTAATCTCCAATAAACTTGAACGATTGTTGTAAGTATGTGTGTGTGTGATTGACGGCAGCCAAGAACAAGGGAGAAGGGGGGCTGGCCGATCGGTTTTGAGAGAGAAAGAGAGGCTAGGGTTTTAGCTTAATATTATTTAATAACAATCATGTTACATCTAGGTCCCTCCACTTTCAAATGTTACTTTTCTAGCTTAATTAACTAGTTCTAGCACATTGAGTTAACGTTTATAACAATGTTATCACATAACACATAAGTCTAACACATAATTATCACATAATTATTGTTTTGGCGTTTTTCGTTTATTCACCAATCGTTTGCGTCAACTCGTTTGCGTTTCGGCGCAAATCCGGAAAGACTACACATGTAGTAAGTGTCAAGCGTCATTTAAACCCTAGTTTAAATGTAATGAGGTGTGCGTTATAGATTCAGTGATCTTTAAGTTTGAATTGACGGAGTTGAGTTAACGGAGTTAACTTGAAATTGACGATTGTCACATCATTCCCATATTAAAGAATTTTCGTCCCGAAAATTTGAGTCAAGTCGTGATGAGTGTCTGAAAAAGTAAGAAAAAAATTTTCAATTTGTCATATCATCCCCTAGTAGAAAGAAATTTCGTCCCGAAATTTAATTCATACCTCCGGTGATTTCTGACGGTTTGCCGAGTTTCGCGGTTTCCGGTGTTTGGTCAGCCCTTCAAAAAGGTGAGGATACTTTTTCATCATTTGATCCTCGCGTTCCCACGTGAACTCCGGTCCACGTCTCGAGTTCCAACGAACCTTAACGATTGGAATTTTGCTGTGCTTGAGTGTTTTGGTTTCCCAATCCAAAACTTCGACTGGTTCTTCAATGAAGCGTAGCTGTTCATCAACTTGCAGTTCGTCCAAAGGGACTACTTGGGTTTCATCAGATAGGCATTTCTTCAAATTGGATACGTGAAAAACATTGTGTACACTGCTGAGTTCCGCTGGTAAGTCCAGCCGGTACGCCACCGGACCAACGCGTTCCGTTATCCGGTAAGGACCAACATATCGGGGGTTGAGTTTGTTTCGCTTACCAAAGCGAACCACACCTTTCCAAGGTGAGACTTTGAGTAATACTTGGTCATTCACTTGAAATTCGAGAGGTTTTCGGCGCTTGTCGGCGTAACTCTTTTGGCGATCTCGTGCTGCTGCCATGCGGTTTCGGATTTGAACAATCTTTTCCGAAGTTTCGAGTACTAGTTCTGGACCAGTGATTTGGCTGTCACCCACCTCTGCCCAGCAGAGAGGTGATCGACACTTCCGTCCGTACAGTGCTTCAAACGGCGCTGCTTTAATACTTGCGTGGTAGCTGTTATTATATGAAAACTCTACCAATGGTAAGTGAGGTTCCCAACTTTTTCCGAAATCCAACACGCACGCACGCAACATGTCCTCCAAGGTCTGAATAGTTCGTTCACTTTGCCCATCCGTCTGGGGATGGTATGCTGTGCTCATATCAAGACGTGTGCCTACTGCGCTCTGTAGCGACTTCCAAAAGTGCGAAGTGAAACGGGAATCTCGATCAGAAATAATTGAGACAGGCACTCCGTGTCTAGACACCACTTCTTTCATGTAAACGCGAGTCAGTCTTTCCATTTTGTCCGATTCCTTAATCGCTAAGAAGTGTGCCGACTTAGTCAACCGGTCAACGATCACCCAGATGGTATCGCATCCCGTCGGTGTCTTAGGTAAACCCGTGATAAAATCCATTGAAATGTGTTCCCATTTCCACATTGGAAGTTCCGGTTGTTGTAGTAGGCCAGATGGTTTCTGGTATTCTATTTTGACTCGGGCGCAAGTCAAGCATTTGCTCACATAGGTGGCAATGTCGGCTTTCATGTTCGGCCACCAGTAAAGTGCCTTTAAGTCACGGTACATTTTATCTGAGCCAGGGTGGATAGAATATCGGGACTTGTGAGCTTCGTCCATCACTAGAGTTCTCAACTCTCCGTATCGTGGAACCCAAATCCGGTTCTCAAAATATTGGACCCCGTCCGATTTGGTTCCAAGTTGCTTGTTCATGCCCCGCATGAGTTCTGATGGAAGTTTATCATCCTTCAAAGCTTCAAGTTGTGCATTGCGAATCTGATCGGGTAAGTTGGTATGAATCGTGAGTTGCAATGCTCGCACTCGCCTGGGTTTATCTGTTTCTTTTCTGCTAAGAGCGTCGGCCACTACATTGGCCTTGCAGGGTGGTACTTGATGGCACAATCATAATCCTTAAGAAGCTCGACCCAACGACGCTGTCGCATGTTCAGCTCCTTCTGATCATAGATATGCTGGAGACTCTTGTGGTCGGTGTAAATGGTAAACTTGGTACCGTACAAGTAATGCCTCCATATCTTAAGGGCAAACACCACAGCTCCGAGTTCCAAGTCATGGGTCGTGTAGTTCTTCTCGTGAATCCGTAGTTGTCGAGAGGCATAGGCTATAACCTTCTCGAGTTGCATCAGCACACAACCGAGACCTTGTATCGATGCGTCACAATGTACCTCGAAATTCTCTGTTCCCTCGGGTAGGGCTAGAATAGGGGCGCTACAGAGTTTGGTTTTCAACAGTTGAAAAGCGGATTCTTGCGCGTCTCCCCAATTGTACTTAGTACCCTTGTGAGTCAAAGCGGTGAGGGGTTGAGCAATCTTTGAAAATCCCTGGATGAAACGCCGGTAGTAGCCGGCCAGTCCTAGGAATTGCCGCACCTCAGTCGGAGTTTTAGGCGCTTCCCAGTTTTTGATGGCCCCTACCTTACCGGGGTCGACATGGATACCGTTCTCGTTGATCACATGTCCTAAAAGGTGAACCTCGCGAAGCCAAAATTCGCATTTCGAGAGTTTTGCGTACAGTTGTTCCTTCTTCAATAATTCCAGAATTACCCTTAAGTGTTCCTCGCGGTCTGCCTTGTCCTTGGAATAGACCAGGATATCGTCAATGAACACAATCACAAATTTGTCGAGGTACGCCTTGCATACTCGATTCATGAGATCCATAAATACGGCTGGTGCGTTAGTTAAGCCAAAAGGCATAACCGAAAACTCGTAGTGACCATACCGTGTTCTGAAAGCCGTCTTTGAAATATCTTTCTCGCGCACTCTAAGCTGATGGTATCCAGATCGCAGATCGATCTTCGAGTAATAACTCGATCCTTGAAGCTGGTCAAACAAATCATCAATTCGGGGTAAAGGATAACGGTTCTTGACCGTCACCTTGTTCAACTCCCGGTAGTCGATACACATTCGGAAAGCCCCGTCCTTCTTTCTGACAAATAAGACAGGGGCTCCCCATGGCGATGAGCTAGGTCGGATAAAACCCTTATCCAACAAATCTTGCAACTGAGTGGACAGTTCCTGAAGCTCCGCCGGTGCGAGCCGAGACGGGGCTCGTGCTATGGGTGCTGCACCGGGTGTCAACTCGATTTGGAATTCGACTTGTCGAATAGGAGGGAGTCCGGGCAAATCCTCCGGGAAAACTTCCGGGAAATCCTGCACAATCGGTATATCTTCAATTCGTTTCTCCTCCGCGGGTTTCTCAACAATATGCGCCAAAATTGCCGGATGACCCTTTCGTAGATACTTCTGCGCCTTCATGAGGGTGATAACGCTGGTGGTCATACCGCTTCTCTCGCCCCGGATCGAAATGATCTCGCCGGAAGGGGTAGTAATGTGGACTATCTTGTCGTGACATATAATCTCCGCTCGGTTCTCGGATAACCAGTCCATGCCGACCACGACATCGAAACTACTAAGCGTAAAAGGAATAAGGTCGATATCAAAAACATGACCTGACAGTTTTAACTTACATCCCGCAAGTACATGAGTCGTTATTATAGTCTTACCGTCAGCTAATTCAACAGGAAACTTAGCATCTAACGGGGTTGGAGTTAGGTCTAAGAGTTGACTAAAGGCTTTCGACACAAAACTCCTATCAGCTCCAGTGTCAAACAATACAGAAGCAAAACAATCGTTCACAGGGAACTTACCAGTCACCACGTACGGATCATTGCGGGCTTGACCCGATCCAATAACAAAAGCTCTTCCTTTACCATTGTTTCCACCACCACTGCCACTTCCATTACCTCCATTGTTGTCGTTATGTTTCAGCTTAGGGCAGTCTTTCTTAAAATGGCCCTCTTGACCACACTCAAAACATCCCTTAGTCGTCATAGGTGGTTTAGGAGCACCATTTGCCGCAAGGTCTCCTCTATCATCTCGGCTCGCATCTTTCTCATAATCTTCATCTGTTGATCACTAGCCTCTTGCATTTCCTTCATTGCCGCTGTCAGGCGGGAAATTTCCTCTTTAGTTTCGGTTCCATCTTTTAACAGTCCGGATACGTTAGCTCTCGTATAGCGCATGTAACCCACGTCACGCTCCAAACAAGAAACAACAGCTGCGAGCACACGCTCTACAGGTTCGGTTATGGGTGGTAGGGTGTTGGGGTAAGCAAGATGGCTCGGGTGAGGTAGCGGGGGAACTTGTTCACGGTAGACCATATGTCTGATCATATTAGGGTACCAATCCCAGCTAACTTCGTTTTTGTACATGCCTCCGGATAAGCGATACCTCTTCGGTGCGGGAGCTTCGAGTTCCGGGACTACACGGGGGTGGCGATGAGGTAGGTAGCTGCGGCTCCTTCCCATGAGCATGAGTCATCTGATCAGATGGTGATGATGGTGGCGTCGACATCCCTACGGGTAAGCCGTGTATGCGCGCGTATGAGTGAAAGAGATAAAGAGATAAGATAACAAAGACTACACAAACTTATGCAGTGCATATCATTATAACTAATGGGTCGTCGCGGTTATAGTCTAGTATGCATGCAATTTCTAGTTCGCTATAACCAATGGCTCTGATACCGATCTGTCACACCCTCAAAATCCACTAACGGAGTTTTACCGTCAGAGGGTGTGAACTAACAGGATCGGATTCATTAGTTATAATCAAACCATAAAACAAAGTTTTCAAGCCACGAAAACGTTTACGAGTAATTAAATGCGGAAGCGTAAAAACCATGAAATAAATGTTGCGTCAAGCAAGACGACTTAAACCAAATGATAACAGTTTTAAAAAAAAAGTGCGCATAACAAAAGCGTTTCAAGCAATGCATGATCCTATACCGCGCGCCCGCCTCGGCTACCTGAGAATAACATACTAAAAGTGTCAACACGAGGTTGGTGAGTTCACAAGTTTATATAAAATAAAGCGTTTAGCGTTTGCGTTCAGCGTTTTGCGTTTCAGCGTTTTGCGTTACCAGATAGTGTTATGTCAATTATATATCTATAGGTAGCTAGCCTATAAAACAAGTATTACTAAGTGTTCGACACCGAAGCTGACTGTTTATCATTTTCCTTGCCACCAGGTCCATCCCGACCATGGTATGTGTTTAGCCAAGATTACACCCACTCGACCTCCAGTCGAGTTTAGCGTTGGGTGGGGTTTGTCAAACCCAGTAGTACTACTCAACAATGACTCGCTATTATCCAATATTAAACGGTTCGATGTGAATGAAGGACTTTAGTTATTGCGTTTGCCACTTAGTCTTTACAAGTGATATATAATCTATATTAACAAAATCTTAAATGCGTTTTCGGAGTATGTTATCTCCCCAAGTGAAAAGCGTTTGAAAACAGTTTAAAATGGGTAAGTGAACTCACTGCTTGCGAAGTATTTCCCAAAATAAATCACCAAGGGATGCGTGTCACAGAAAAACTCCCTCTAGCGTTCTAAAACAACAAAGAGATTTTTTCTAAGTGTCGGAAATATTATCGAGTCTCTAGACTCGGCACATAATACCTATGCACACAATATATTTCGTGTTTCGTTTGTGAATCGTGTGTGACTAAAACAAGTACATCTGTGATACGCTGCATGTGTGAGCAATTATTTACGTGTCATGTATTAATAATGTACATCACTAGAAATTACTCCCCGTAAGGGCAATTTGGTCAAAACACGACAACTATTTAGCAAGTATTCCCCGCAGGGGCAATTTGGTCAAAACATAACAATTAACTAGCAATTATCATGTTTCATGCATTTTCACAAAATTCAGCAGCTAGTTTCACCGAGACAGAAATTCTACTTGAAAGATTGTACCATTCCACCGATCATAGCATCTCAATTAATTTACCAAAAATCATCACAAAAGCATGCATGTGTTAGGTTTCCAGAACATATTTTATTTTATTTTTATTCCACATAGTTTATCATAATGATCAAAACATTACAGCAAACTCATAACAGTCAAATTCATGCGCAACAGAATGTTATTTGAAATTCCCGTTAAACTAAAAATCCAACAAATGCAAGACCACTTGGGTTAGGTTCCTAACTCAACAAGTCAACTTCCAGAAGTGGAACCAACCCAATTAGTCTCGTAGTTCATGAGATATAATATTTACAAAACAACCTAACAGCAGGTCTAACAACTCAGCTTTGCACAACGTTTTTGTAAAATCATAAAGGTTAACTTTTACACGTCCAAAAATTGCATATTTATATTCTTTAGAAACTAGACTCAACCTAGTATACTGTAGTATCAATAATCTCAACCAATTTTCACATTTACACCCCGATACAGTCAATTGAACATCAACAACACAATCTGTCCAGAAACTGTTTGCAACAAAACTCAACATATTAACCATCTATAGACCACAATTCATTCATATAACATTCTAGACCCCATAACCACTATCCATGCATATCAATTACACCATTCATACATGGTTAGGGTTTTATTTGATCTCAAAATCAAAGACACAACAATTAACATGTAACAATATCAATTCTAGTCATCAAATCATCATCAATACATCATCAAATCAAAATAAAACCTATGAACACATATACATATGAAAAATCGGACCTAGGGTTTATAATTAACCCATTCAAAATCAAGATTAAGCATAAAGGATGCATAGGATAGATGTTTATACCTTCCTAGCACCTTAATCTCCAATAAACTTGAACGATTCTTGTATGTATGTGTGTGTGTGATTGACGGCAGCCAAGATCAAGGGAGAAGGGGGGGCTGGGCCGATCGGTTTTGAGAGAGAAAGAGAGGCTAGGGTTTTAGCTTAATATTATTTAATAACAATCATGTTACATCTAGGTCCCTCCACTTTCAAATGTTACTTTTCTAGCTTAATTAACTAGTTCTAGCACATTGAGTTAACGTTTATAACAATGTTATCACATAACACATAAGTCTAACACATAATTATCACATAATTATTGTTTTGGCATTTTTCGTTTATTCACCAATCGTTTGCGTCAACTCGTTTGCGTTTCGGCGCAAATCCCGAAAGACTACACATGTAGTAAGTGTCAAGCGTCATTTAAACCCTAGTTTAAATGTAATGAGGTGTGCGTTATAGATTCAGTGATCTTTAAGTTTGAATTGACGGAGTTGAGTTAACGGAGTTAACCTGAAATTGACGATTGTCACAGTAACGGTGGGTTGGGTGGCTTGGATTTGAGTTATAAGTCTGGGAATCACAGTGGCGATTTCTTTAGCAACCAATGCGGCCATCTGACGACCGTAGCTCGGCTTGCATGTTTGGTGATAAATTGGAGGCGTTCTAAAATAATAAAAGAGAAATGATATAAGTTTGGGGTAATTGATATAAGTATAAGGGATGTGAATCCTAGAGTTATGAGGATGAGAATGTTAGTAAAACTATTTTATACTTGAATCAAAAGATAAAATGTATATATATTTATAAGTTTCAAACTTTTGCCATTCAAGAATTGGAGGTTTTGAGATATTGAAATTCATATATGTGGTCGGGAAAATCGTACATGAACCACTATGATTTGATATCCCGACAAATAAAACTTGTATAAAATAATAGGTAGAGTCGAACATGTGCACGTACCACCGCGTCTTTCATGTTGCTGACTCAAAGAACGATAAGAACATATAATAAAAACGGAGATACAATGAGATGTTAAAAATAAACTTGTCCACTAACCACCGTGGCTCTTGTATTTTTAACACCAAAAATATAAGGAGGCAACCGGAACGCTTGCATTCGACAACTTAAAGCATTGACATGTATAACACGGTTCGTAAGCCTAGAAAACGCACACTACAATTCAACCATCCCAGGTAAGTACATCACCTTCGATTCTTGGAATCTTTTTGTCAAATGGTCGTTTCATAGTGTTTCGCTTTCCATGATAGCTACAAACCCAATATAAATGCAACCTTTAAGGGATCTTAAATAACGGGATCCAAATTAATTTTGTGATCCATAAAACATAATATAAAAAAACTAATGTTTTTGCGTTTAAGGAAAGGATACCTTGGAATACTATGAGAGTGTGTGCATGTGTATATTTTTGAAGATTAAATGAAATAAATAAGCAATTAAATGTATAAGTGTAATGAACAATCAAGTATAAGCAACACGTTTAGGGACCCCCAAAGCAAAATTATACTAGGCCGTTACGTCTAACCACCTATCCTATAGTCTTGGCTCCGATACCAATCAGTCACACCCCGACCAAAGGCGGCGGAACATGCCGGGGTGCAACGAATTACCCAAGAACA